>NC_134499.1:1197535-1322848 GCF_040206685.1 Ascaphus truei
TGTGTGTGTGTGTGTGTGTGTGTGTGTGTGTCACTGGTTCTGTGTGTGTGTGTATGTGTGTGTCGCTGGTTCTGTGTTTGTGTGTCACTGGTTCTGTGTGTGTGTGTGTGTGTGTGTGTCACTCATTCTGTGTGTGTGTGTGTGTGTCACTGGTTGTGTGTGTGTGTGTGTGTGTGTGTCACTGGTTCTGTGTGTGTGTGTATGTGTGTGTCGCTGGTTCTGTGTTTGTGTGTCACTGGTTCTGTGTGTGTGTGTGTGTGTGTCACTCATTCTGTGTGTGTGTGTGTGTGTCACTGGTTGTGTGTGTGTGTGTGTGTGTGTGTGTGTGTGTGTGTGTGTGTGTGTGTGTGTGTGTGTGTGTGTGTGTGTGTGTGTGTCACTGGTTCTGTGTGTGTGTGTGTGTGTGTGTGTCACTGGTTCTCTGTGTGTGTCACTGGTTCTGTGTGTGTGTCACTGGCTCTGTGTGTGTGTGTGGGTGTGTGTGTATGGCTGTGTGTGTGTCACTGGCTGTGTGTGTGTGTGTGTGTGTGTGTGTCACTGGTTATGTGTGTGTGTGTCACTGGTTATGTGTGTGTGTGTCACTGGTTATGTGTGTGTGTGTGTGTCACTGGGTGTGTGTGTGTGTGTGTGTGTGTGTGTGTGTGTGTGTGTGTGTGTGTGTGTGTGTGTGTGTGTGTGTGTGTGTGTGTGTGTGTGTGTGTGTGTGTGTGTGTCACTGGTTATGTGTGTGTGTGTGTGTGTGTGTGTGTGTGTGTGTGTGTGTGTGTGTGTGTGTGTGTGTGTGTGTGTGTGTGTCGCTGGTTCTGTGTGTGTGTGTGTGTGTGTGTGTGTGTGTGTGTGTCACTGGTTCTGTGTGTGTGTGTGTGTGTGTGTGTCACTGGTTCTGTGTGTGTGTGTCACTGGTTATATGTGTGTGTGTGTGTGTGTGTGTGTCACTGGTTATGTGTGTGTGTGTGTGTGTGTGTGTGTGTGTGTGTGTGTGTGTGTGTGTGTGTGTGTCACTGGTTATGTGTGTGTGTGTCACTGGTTATGTGTGTGTGTCACTGGTTCTATGTGTGTGTCACTGGTTCTGTGTGTGTGTGTGTGTGTGTGTGTGTGTGTGTGTGTGTGTGTGTGTGTGTGTGTGTGTGTGTGTGTGTGTGTGTGTGTGTATGTGCGTCACTGGTTCTGTGTGTGTGTGTGTGTGTGTTTGTCACTGGTTCTGTGTGTGTGTGTGTGTGTGTGTGTGTGTCACTGGTTCTGTGTGTGTGTCACTGGTTCTGTGTGTGTGTGTGTGTGTGTGTGTGTGTGTGTGTGTGTGTGTGTGTGTCACTGGTTCTGTGTGTGTGTGTGTGTGTGTGTGTGTGTGTGTGTCACTTGTTCTGTGTGTGTCACTGGTTCTGTGTGTGTGTGTGTGTGTGTGTGTGTCACTGGTTCTCTGTGTGTGTCACTGGTTCTGTGTGTGTGTAACTGGCTCTGTGTGTGTGTGGGTGTGTGTGTGTGGCTGTGTGTGTGTGTCACTGGCTCTATGTGTGTGTGTCACTGGTTGTGTGTGTGTGTGTGTGTGTGTGTGTGTGTGTGTGTCACTGGTTATGTGTGTGTGTGTGTGTGTGTGTCACTGGTTATGTGTGTGTGTGTCACTGGCTCTGTGTGTGTGTCACTGGTTCTGTGTGTGTGTCACTGGTTCTGTGTGTGTGTGTGTGTGTGTGTGTGTGTGTGTGTGTGTGTGTGTGTGTGTGTGTGTGTCACTGGTTGTGTGTGTGTGTGTGTGTGTGTGTGTGTGTGTGTGTGTGTGTCACTGGTTATGTGTGTGTGTCACTGGTTCTATGTGTGTGTGTGTGTCACTGGTTCTGTGTTTGTGTGTCACTGGTTCTGTGTGTGTGTGTCACTGGTTCTGTGTGTGTGTGTGTGTGTGTGTGTGTGTGTGTGTGTGTGTGTGTGTCACTGGTTCTGTGTGTGTGTGTGTGTGTGTGTGTGTGTGTGTGTGTGTGTGTGTGTGTGTCACTGGTTCTGTGTGTGTGTGTGTGTGTGTGTGTGTGTGTGTGTGTGTGTGTGTGTGTCACTGGTTCTGTGTGTGTGTGTGTGTGTGTGTGTGTGTGTGTGTGTGTCACTGGGTCTGTGTGTGTGTGTGTGTGTGTGTATCACTGGTTCTGTGTGTGTGTCACTGGTTCTGTGTGTGTGTGTGTCACTGGTTCTGTGTGTGTGTGTGTGTGTGTGTGTGTGTGTGTGTGTGTGTGTGTGTGTGTGTGTGTGTGTGTGTGTGTGTGTGTGTGTGTGTCACTGGTTCTGTGTGTGTGTGTATGTGTGTGTCGCTGGTTCTGTGTTTGTGTGTCACTGGTTCTGTGTGTGTGTGTGTGTGTGTGTGTGTCACTCATTCTGTGTGTGTGTGTGTGTGTCACTGGTTGTGTGTGTGTGTGTGTGTGTGTGTGTGTCACTGGTTCTGTGTGTGTGTGTATGTGTGTGTCGCTGGTTCTGTGTTTGTGTGTCACTGGTTCTGTGTGTGTGTGTGTGTGTCACTCATTCTGTGTGTGTGTGTGTGTGTGTGTCACTGGTTGTGTGTGTGTGTGTGTGTGTGTGTGTGTGTGTGTGTGTGTGTGTGTGTGTGTGTGTGTGTGTCACTGGTCGTGTGTGTGTGTGTGTGTGTGTGTGTGTGTGTGTGTGTGTGTGTGTGTGTGTGTGTGTGTGTGTGTGTGTGTGTCACTGGTTCTGTGTGTGTGTGTGTGTGTGTGTGTGTGTGTGTGTGTGTGTGTGTGTGTGTGTGTGTGTGTGTGTGTGTGTGTGTGTGTGTGTGTGTGTGTGTGTGTGTGTGTACAGGAGGAGGGGAGGGGAGGTGGGAGGGACAGTGGACAGGAGGAGGGGAGGGACAGTGGACAGGAGGGGGGAGGGACAGTGGACAGGAGGAGGGGAGGGGGAGGGACAGTGGACAGGAGGAGAGGAGGGGAGGGGGGGAGAGACAGTGGACAGGAGGGGGGAGGGACAGTGGACAGGAGGAGAGGAGGGGAGAGACAGTGGACAGGAGGGGGGAGGGACAGTGGACAGGAGGAGGGGAGGGGAGGGACAGTGGACAGGAGGAGGGGAGGGGGGAGGGACAGTGGACAGGAGGAGGGGAGGGACAGTGGACAGGAGGGGGGAGGGACAGTGGACAGGAGGAGGGGAGGGGGGGAGGGACAGTGGACAGGAGGAGGGGAGGGGGGAGGGACAGTGGACAGGAGGAGGGGAGGGGGGAGGGACAGTGGACAGGAGGATGGGAGGGGGGAGGGACAGTGGACAGGAGGAGGGGAGGGACAGTGGACAGGAGGGGGAGGGACAGTGGACAGGAGGAGGGGAGGGGGAGGGACAGTGGACAGGAGGAGGGGAGGGACAGTGGACAGGAGGGGGAGGGACAGTGGACAGGAGGAGGGGGGGGACAGTGGACGGGAGGGGGGGACAGTGGACGGGAGGGGGGGACAGTGGACGGGAGGGGGGGACAGTGGACAGGAGGGGGGGGACAGTTAACAGGAGGGGGGGGACAGTGGACAGGAGGGGGGGGCAGTGGACAGGAGGGGGGGGACAGTGGACAGGAGGGGGGGACAGTGGACAGGAGGGGGGGGACAGTGAACAGGGGGGGGACAGTGGACAGGAGGGGGGGGCAGTGAACAGGGGGGGGACAGTGGACAGGAGGGGGGGCAGTGGGGGGGGGGGACAGTGGACAGAAGGATGGGAGGGGGGATGGACAGTGGACAGGAGGAAGGGAGGGACAGTGGACAGGAGGATGGGAGGGGGGAGGGACAGTGGACAGGAGGAAGGGAGGGACAGTGGACAGGAGGGGGAGGGACAGTGGACAGGAGGAGGGGAGGAGGAGGGACAGTGGACAGGAGGGGGGGGCAGTGGGGGGGGGGGACAGTGGACAGAAGGATGGGAGGGGGGATGGACAGTGGACAGGAGGAAGGGAGGGACAGTGGACAGGAGGATGGGAGGGGGGAGGGACAGTGGACAGGAGGAAGGGAGGGACAGTGGACAGGAGGGGGAGGGACAGTGGACAGGAGGAGGGGAGGAGGAGGGACAGTGGACAGGAGGGGGGGGGGCAGTGGGGGGGGGGACAGTGGACAGAAGGATGGGAGGGGGGAGGGACAGTGGACAGGAGGAAGGGAGGGACAGTGGACAGGAGGATGGGAGGGGGGGAGGGACAGTGGACAGGAGGAAGGGAGGGACAGTGGACAGGAGGGGGAGGGACAGTGGACAGGAGGAGGGGAGGAGGAGGGACAGTGGACAGGAGGAGGGGAGGGGCAGTGGACAGGAGGGGGGGACAGTGGACAGGAGGGGGGGGGGGACAGTGGACAGGAGGGGGGGACAGTGGAAGGGAGGAGGGGACAGTGGACGGGAGGGGGGGACAGTGGACGGGAGGGGGGGACAGTGGATGGGAGGGGGGACAGTGGACAGGAGGGGGGGCAGTGGACAGGAGGGGGGGGACAGTGGACAGGAGGGGGGGGGACAGTGGACAGGAGGGGGGGGGGACAGTGGACAGGAGGGGGGGACAGTGGAAGGGAGGAGGGGACAGTGGACGGGAGGGGGGGACAGTGGACGGGAGGGGGGGACAGTGGATGGGAGGGGGGACAGTGGACAGGAGGGGGGGCAGTGGACAGGAGGGGGGGGACAGTGGACAGGAGGGGGGGTGGGTTGCTTACAATTTCCGTGTCCCTCCTCTCCACTCCCCCTGTATGTTTCTCCGCTCCCCCCTCTCTCTCCGCTCCTGCTCCCCCCCCCCATGCGTAGCCCGGTCCCCACCCTAGAGTGTCTGACACACACACACAGTGACACACACACACAGTGTAACACACACACACACACACACACACACACACAGTGTGTGTCCCCCACACACACACAGTGTGTGTCACACACACACACACACACACACACACACACACACACACACACACACACACACACACACAGTGTGTGTCCCCCCCACACACACACACACACAGTGTCACACACATACAGTGTCCCGCCCACACACACACACACACACACACACACACACACACACACACACACACACAGTGACACACACACACACACACACACAGTGACACACACACATCACCTCTCCTTCTGTCCGCCGCCATCTTACTCCGCAAGGAAGGAAGGGGGTCCTTCCGGTCCATCTTAGGCGCCGCGTGTCCACTGCCTGTCTGAGCACCGGGGGGGAGGTGAGTGGAGCACCGGGGGGGAGGTGAGGGGAGCACCAGGGGGGAGGTGAGCGGAGCACCGGGGGGGAGGTGAGCGGAGCACCGGGGGGAGAGCTGAGCGGAGCTCCGGGGGGGAGAGCTGAGTGGAGCTCCGGGGGGGAGAGCTGAGCGGAGCACCGGGGGGGAGCTGACACAGGGAGAGGAGGAGAGCGCGGGGTCGCGCGGCGCGTGCTTGAGAGCCGTGGGGGGTTTCCCGGGCGCTCGCTCTGCTCCCCCGCTGACGCGCGGGAAACAGGGAGACACGGGGAATGTTGGTTCTGTGTGGTGTGATCTTCCGGAAGAGCTGCGGCCACGTGCGGTGTCCGTTGGTGATGTGAGGATCACACAGCGCTGCTGCCTTGGGGGGGGGTGCGGTGTCCGTTGGAGAGGTGTGAATGAGACAGTGCGGTGAGGTGAAGGAGAGGTGTGTTGGCAGTGTAGGCCGTAAGAGGCGGTGTGAGCGTGCGGTGTGTGTGGTGTTGTGTGAGGGTGTGGAATGTTGCAGTGCTGAAAGCAATAAGACTGGTACCTGATTGTGCAGTTCTGTCGTGGTAGCAGGCGGTCAGGGTTTTCTGGGTTGAGAGCAGTGAGGGTTAGGTGGAAATCTCAGGGTTAGGTGCAAATCTCTCAGAGCAGTGAGGGTTAGGTGCTGGCAAGCGTTCCCAAAGCTCAGTGAGTGAGTGGTGGGAGAGTGTGTCAGTGGTGTAGGTCAGTGAGGGGTGGGACAGTGTGGCAGTGGTGTTGGCCGCAGACCAATGAGAGTTGTGCGGGGGCGGACCGCAGACCAATGAGAGGTGTGCGGGGGCGGGCATGGCCTGAGGCGGAGTGACAGGCCAAAGGTGCAATCAGATTGTCCGTAGGGACACAGGAAGATGCAGACAGGCATACAGTGCTTTCACTAATATATAATATAAGATAAGATATATATATATATATATATATATATATATATATATACACACACACACACACCATGGGGAGAAATAGAGGGATGAAGTGGGAGGGAAAAAAAATAGCGATGTCCCCATCAGACTGATCCGAAGTCCAGAGATGGGTCAAGGTCACTTGTACCTGTAAGAAGACAGAATTACCTTCTGTTAAGAAAACATCTCAAATGTTGTTTTTCATTAAGTAAAGGAAGGGATCCAGCGCTCCACGGATTTCTGAATAAGAAAATGTATTGTGCCACACAACGTTTCGACCTTATGGTCTTTATCAAGTGACTGGCAGATAAAGACCATAAGGTCGAAACGTTGTGTGGCACAATAAATTTTCTTATTCAGAAATCCGTGGAGCGCTGGATCCCTTCTTTTCCTCGGTGTACTTTGGATTTTATGGCAGGTACTTCCTTGAACCAGCAGCACCAGTAAATTGTATGCATTTTTCTATTTGTGGAGTGCAGCCTTATCCCCTTTTACAGTTGTTCATTAAGTCCCACACCATTACTGGGCTGATTAAATTCCCATGACACGTAAAGATGCCACGTTGTGATTATGTTCCACACAGTGTTGCACAAGAACAAAGGGGTCCGTACCTTTCCGAATTACACTTTTATATTCTATGAATCTCGTTTTTAACATTCTTATTGTTTTTCCCACGTAGAGAAGACCACATGGACACTTGATGATGTACACCTCATATTCAGATCTACATTGAGGTTGGAGAAAAGGAAATTTCACCAGCAACAAAGGAAAGGGTTCTTTACAGTAAGGGCAGTTACAATGTGGAATTCATTACCCATGGAGACTGTGATGGCAGATACAATAGATTTGTTCAAAAAAAGGTTGGACATCTTTTTAGATGGGAAAGGTATACAGGGATATACCAAATAAGTATATATGGGAAGGATGTTGATCCAGGGATTAATCCGATTGCCAATTCTTGGAGTCGGGAAGGAATTAATTTTTCCCCTTAATGGGGTTTTTTGTTTGCCTTCCTCTGGATCAATAAGTATAGATATAGGATAAAGTATCTGTTGTCTAAATTTAGCATAGGTTGAACTTGATGGACCAATGTCTTTTTTCAACCTCATCTACTATGTAACTATATACATGTTATTCTGTTTTTGATTTTTATTTCTTTGCCACTGTTCGGGTGACTGAATTTAATACCGGTGATAAGGCTATTACAGACCGAGCAGCTCATACATATATAGTTACCCGGCCTGCCCCCTTCCAAAAAATTATTAGTTTTTTAGTTAACCTCATTGTCTGCATGTATCAGACTGTCTGCCAAGTTTCTCCCTCTTTTAAATGCAATCATAGGTGGTGTACAACAGATTTCAGATAGTATAGTATATCATCATTTTGTAAAATATGCCAATGCTTCAAAATGATTGATTTCAGAAAACCACCGGCTTGATTGAACGTGCTAGTGAATACAAGTCTATCCTCTTCTTACTTTTGATAGCATTTACCTCTTTGCACAGTGCCCGGTCTAGCACTGCAGGAGGATACCCCCTAGCTAGGAATCTGTTACACAGATCTCCAATCGCTGGTTTGATTTTGTCCTCTCTGCTCGTGATCTTACAGACACATACTTTCTGCGAAAATGGCAATGCATCAATCAGTGGAGGAAGATGACTCTCTGCCCTCAAAATAGCATTCCTATCTGTACTCTTTCTAAAGCGATCTGTATGCAACTCACCGTTAGTTTTGTGTAATAAGGACATCTAGAAAAGAGAGTTGCTGTGTACTCCATGTGTTAGTGAGACGTACTGGAGAGTGAAGATTGTTAAGGTAATCAATAAATTATAATAACTGGTCCTCCGTACCAGTCCACACGAAAAATCATCTATAGTAGCTCAGAATGTCCATGAAAAACTCTGATTTGTAGATGTACTCCTCTTCAAAATGTGTCATATATATATTAGCGTATGCATGGGGCCATATTACTGCCCATTGCCGTCCCATTAATCTGAAGAAAAAATTCCTTCTCAAATTGAAAATAATTTTTATATAGAATAAAGTGTAGGAGAAGCATGATGTATTCAGTGGGGATCGTATCCCTATAATGGGTAGTAAGGGAAGACCTTACGATATCTAGACCTGCATCATGTGGTATTATCGTATAAAAAGGCTAGACACATCTAGAGTGACCAATATATGGTCACCATCTGGTAACCATCTGTTTACCAGTGTGACAGAGTGCGTGCACTACCCTCTATCTTTCTTTACAGTAAGGGCAGTTAAAATGTGGGATTCATTACCCATGGCGACTGATGGCAGATACAATAAATTTGTTCAAAAAAAGGTTGGACTCTTTTTAGAAAGGAAAGGTATACAGGGATATACCAAATAAGTATACATGGGAAGGATGTTGATCCAGGGATTAATCGGATTGCCAATTCTTGCAATCGGGAAGGAATATATTTTTCCCCTTATGAGATATCATTGGATGATATGACACTGGGGTTTTTTGTTTGCCTTCCTCTGGATCAATATGTACAGTAAGTATAGATATAGGATAAAGTATCTGTTGCCTAAATTTAGCATAAGTTGAACTTGATGGACGTACGTCTTTTTTCAACTTCATCTACTATGTAACTATGCAATTGGTAGGTAGGAAGAACGTACAGAGACAGTAGGAGGGCATTCTGGTAAGTGTGTCTGCAGGGGGCCAAGCTTTATGTATCATGTGTCTAGTATTATCCACGGTGCTACTCATATGCTTCTTTAAGCAAGTGTCTTAAGGTGGGTCTGAAAGGTGAATAGAGAGGGTGCTACTGTAGTCGGGTATTGAGGGGAAGGGCATTCCAGAGGTGTGGGGCAGTCAGTTTTAAGGTGAGAGAGGGCTTTAGATACAAAGGGGGTAGAAAGAAGACATCTTTGATCAGAATGCAAGATGGTGCATAGCGAGAAATTAGGGCTGAGATGTAGGGAGGGGCAGAAGAGTGTAAAGCTTTAAAAGTGAGGAGGAGAATTGAGTGTGAGATGTGGGATTTGATAGGAAGCCAGGAGAGTGATTTCAGCAGGGGAGACGCTGAGACAGATTTAGGAAAGAGTAGAGTTATTCTGGCTGCAGCGTTTAGGATAGATTGTAGGGGAGACAGTTGAGAGGCAGGAAGGCCGGACAGCAGTAGGTTACAGTAATCAAGACGGGAGAGAATGAGGGCCTAAGTCAGAGTTTTACCAGTCGAGCAACAGAGGAAAGGGCGTATCTTTGTTATATTGCGGAGGAAAAAGCAACAGATTTTAGAAACGTTTTGAATGTGAGGGGCGAATGTGAGAGAGGAGTCGAGTGTGACCCCTAGGCAGCGTGCTTGGGCTACTGGGTGAATGATCGTAGTTCCAACAGTAATGTGGAAGGAGGTAGTAGGGCCAGGTTTGGGAGGAAGTATGAGCTCGGTTTTTGCCATGTTAAGTTTAAGTCGGTGGAGGGCCAACCAGGATGATATCGCAGAGAGACATTCAGAAACTTTGGTCTCTACAGCAGGTGTAAGGTCAGGGGTTGAAAAATAAATTGGTGTGTTGTCAGCATAGAGGTGATATTTGAACCCAAGTGATGTTATTAGGTCACCTAGAGAGAGTGTGTACAGGGAAAAGAGAAGAAGTCCCAGGATAGAGCCCTGGGGTACCCCCACAGAGAGATTGATAGAGAGGGAGGAGGTATTAGAAGAGACACTGATAGTACGATGGGAGAGGTAAGAGGAGATCCAGGATAGAGCTTTGTTCTGAATACCAAGAGTATGGAGAATGTTAAGGAGAAGAGGGTGGTCCATGGTGTCAAATGCTGCAGAGAAGTCGAGTAATATGAGTAGAGTGTAATGACCTCTGTCTTTGGCAGCCTGGAGGTCATTAGTTATTTTAGTGAGGGCTGTTTCAGTGGAGTGAGCAGTGCGGAAGCCAGATTGTAGAGGGTTTTGGAGAGAATGTGTGTTGAGAAAGTGGAGCAAGCGAGAGAATACAAGACATTCAAGGAAGTTGAGGCAAAAGGCAGGAGGGCGACCGGTCGATAGTTAGAAAGACAGGTAGGGTCAAGCTTTCTGTTTTCAGTTATCCCTGAAGCTGAGGGAATACCTAGGTTAAGGGGGGTACCTCAGCTAGTGCCAAGGTATCCCAGAACCAGTGTAGGGGTTGTGGGTGCCCCAACTGTATATAAGGTTGAGGGGGGACTCCGAGACTCCAGTATGAGTCCAAAAGATAGTGTATGGGGAATAAGGCAGGTAGAGATAAAAGTGCACCATCTTTGTTCTCCTGTCCCCTGTACCCAGAGACACAGAAGTATATTACAAATATACCTTAATGTATTAAAGTATACTTTAAATGTAATGTGTTTTTACATTCGGAACCAATGTCCAGACAGGCTGCCCGAGCTAACCCACAGGCGTCGGTAAGTCTGCTGGACATCGGAGTCCAAAGCAGTCAGAGAAGGCCAGAGGTGGGAATAGCATTTGGTCAGCGAGGAAAGGCGGAGTACCAGGTCCGCAGATCAATGACAGTCATCCGGGCTGCCACTTGCTCTGCCACACCTTGTGGAGCCTGCCCAGCGGGTGGCATTGAGATAGCCCGGGATGAAGGTGGCAAACATGCGCATGTCCCTTGGCTATTTCAGATTTCCCGCTGACCCGGCTTTTCTAGCCGGCTTGTCTCTGTTTGGTTGCATGGGAATTTTCCCACGCGTTGAATGGCTGCTGAGTTTTGTGAATTAAACTCAGAATACTATAAGAATCTGTGAGCCAATCAAATTGTAGTGCTCCGGTAGTAAGAGCATGGGCGAGCTTTTCAAAGTTGGTTCTGCACGAATAGCAGAGCAACTGGCTTTGATTTCAAGTCTGAAAAAACCTAAATCCCGACTTTTGCACCCAAGTTCTCAAATTCGAACATAGCAGACGCGGCTGGAATTTTATGCCGATTTGAGCTGCAGGAGATTTAGAGTAATTCACAGTCAAGAAAGTCCAAGTTCTCAGAAGAGAAGGTAGTGGTGGTGTATGGAACTTTATGCCGATTTGGGGTCCAGAAGATTCCTGGCTAAGTCCCGGTCAGGGTAAAACTCCTGTTTAGAGTTCCCTGCACCTAGTAAAATCTAGTTTTCACCCACAGTCCCAAAGTTAGTGTGTCTTTCTGTCTGTATTTTGTGTATCATTGTGTGTAAGCGAATTTATGCGAATAAACTTCAATTTATTTAATTACCTTGTTTTGCTCAATGAATGATCCAGGTAAAAAGGTGTAAATAACCTGGTCTCCCGCGACATCTCCATCCAATATACCGCTGTCTCCCGCAAACCCGTGTCTTGTGGGAGCCTTGCCGTGTGTCGAGATCGTTGCTGGTGATCTGGACCCCTAATCGCTACACGTGGCACCATAACCTCTTTCCTTTTACAAACTCTGCGTTGGAATATTCCATCATTTCTCATTACAAACGTGATGAAACTTATTTATTTTTTTAGCCGACAATGGGGCCCTACTTTTTACTCCTACTCAACTGTATTTAATCTCCAGGGACCGTCTGATTCCCGAGACACCTGCTCATATTTGAATCGCCCTCGTCAAGCAGGTCAATAAGAAACTGGGACGGATTATGTGGTGGCTTCCTCATGACCCCCGTAACACTGGCGATTTATACCGCCATTTTCTTTCCCCTGGAGAGAACTGTGCCGGCTGTACGTATACAGGTATGTATCTCGTAGAACCAGGGGTCCCCAGAGATTAAGTTAATCCGGTTCAGCTCCGAGGACCCCTTGCTTCACACCCATATATAGTAAAGGGGGCGGGGGGGATGGGGTTAAAAAATAGGACTGGTTTCTTAACCCCTTGGGTGCTTTAGTAGTGTGTCGCGGGCTGAAAGTGTTAATGTGTGTGGTGTCAGGCCACCTGTTGGTTTCACTTCTGCTGCAGGTGTAGGGTAGGAAGGAAGGAGCACGGCCCCTGATCACAGCTACTATGAGACAGCAACTTCTTACAGCTAAAATAGTCTCGGGCTGCGGGATTCCTGATCTGTCCCCACATCTGACACAGGAAACCGCTGTGATCAGGAACATGGAAGTGAGAGATCTTTGTAACGGACACACCGCTTCCCGGCGACTTCGTGAAATAATCACTGATCTGGGGATTTCATTCATTAATGAGCTTAGTGGAGAACTGAGGGCACGGCTATTACCTGTGTATAGGAGAAGCTGAGGGCACCTCTTGTACCTGTGTATAGGAGAATCTGAGGGCACCTCTTATACCTGTGTATAGAAGCTGAGCGCACCTCTTGTACCGGTGTATAGAAGCTGAGGGCACCTCTTGTACCTGTGTATAGAAGCTGAGCGCACCTCTTGTACCTGTGTATAGGAGAAGTGGAGGACACCTCGTGTACCTGTGTATAGGAGCTGAGGGCACATCTTGTACCTGTGTATAGGAGCTGGAGGCACCTCTAGTACCTGTGTATAGGAGCAGCTGAGGGTACCTGTGTATAGGAGAAGCTGAGGTCACCTCTTGTACCTGTGTATTGAAACGGAGGGCACCTCGTGTACCTGTGTATAGGAGATGAGGGCACCGCTTGTTCCTGTGTATAGGAGCTGAGGGCACCTCTTGTACCTGTGAATAGAGGAGCTGGGGCATCTTTTGTACCTGTGTATAGGAACGGAGGGCACCTCTTGTACCTGTGTATAGGAGATGAGGGCACCGCTTGTTCCTGTGTATAGGAGCTGAGGGCACCTCTTGTACCTGTGTATAGAAATGGAGGGCATCTCGTGTACCTGTGTATAGGAGCGGAGGGCACCTCTTGTACCTGTGTATAGGAGCTGAGGGCACATCTTGTACCTGTGTATAGGAGCTGAAGGCACCTCTTGTACCTTTGTATAGTAGCGAAGGACACCTTGTGTACCTGTGTATAGGAGCAGATGGCACCTCCTGACCTGTGTATAGAAGCTGAGGGCACCTCTTGTACCTGTGTATAGAAGCTGAGGGCACCTTTTGTACCTGTGTATAGAAGCGGATGACACCTCTTGTACCTTTGTATAGCTGAGGGCACCTCTTGTATCTGTGTATAGGAGCGGAGGGCACCTCTTGTATCTGTGTATAGGAGCGGAGGGCACCTCTTGTATCTGTGTATAGGAGCGGAGGGCACCTCTTATGTCAGGTTGGGCTAAGGTTGTGAGTGGGGTACCTCAGGGATCGGTACTGGGACCCCTGCTTTTTAACTTGTTTATTAATGACCTTGAGGTTGGGATCGAGAGCAAAGTCTCCATCTTTGCTGATGATACTAAATTGTGTAAGGTAATAGAATCAGAGCAGGATGTAATTTCTCTTCAGGAGGACTTGGAGAGACTGGAAACGTGGGCAGGTAAATGGCAAATGAGGTTTAATACAGATAAATCTAAGGTTATGCATTTGGGATGCAAGAATAAAAAGGCGACTTACAAATTAAATGGGGATAAATTGGGGGAATCCTTGATGGAGAAGGATTTAGGAGTGCTTGCAGACAGCAGGCTTAGCAATAGTGCCCAATGTCATGCAGTAGCTGCAAAGGCAAACAAGATCCTATCTTGCATTAAACGGGCAATGGATGGAAGGGAAGTAAACATAATTATGCCCATTTACAAAGCACTAGTAAGACCACACCTTGAATATGGAGTACCATTTTGGGCACCACTCCTTAGAAAAGACATTATGGAACTAGAGAGAGTGCAGAGAAGAGCCACCAAATTAATAAAGGGGATGGACATTCTAACTTATGAGGAGAGGCTAGCTACATTAGATTTATTTACATTAGAAAAGAGGCGTCTAAGAGGGGATATGATAACTATATACAAATATATTCAGGGACAATACAAGGAGCTTTGAAAAGAACTATTCATCCCACGGTCAGTACAAAGGACTCGGGCCATCCCTTAAGGTTGGAGGAAAGGAAATTTCACCAGCAACAAAGGAAAGGTTTCTTTACAGTAAGGGCAGTTAAAATGTGGAATTCATTACCCATGGAGACCTTGATGGCAGATACAATAGATTTGTTAAAAAAAAAAGTGTTGGACATCTTTTTAGATGGGAAAGGTATACAGGGATATACCAAATAAGTATACATGGGAAGGATGTTGATCCAGGGAGTAATCCGATTGCCAATTCTTGAAGTCAGGAAGGAATTTATTTTTCCCCTTAATGGGGTTTTTGTTTGCCTTCCTCGGGATCAATAAGTAAGTATAGATATAGGATAAAGTATCTGTTGTCTAAATTTAGCATAGGTTGAACTTGATGGACATATGTCTTTTTTCAACCTTATCTACTATGTAACTATGTAACTATGTAACTATGTACCTGTGTATAGGAGAAGCGGAGTGCACCTCTTGTACCTTTTGTATAGCAGAAGCGGAGGGCACCTTTTGTACCTTTGTATTGGAGAAGCGGAGTGCACCTCTTGTATCTGTGTATAGGAGCTGAGGGCACAGCTTATGCAAAAAGGCAGCTTGGGTCAGAAATACTGTACACACTGTACGTGAAAAAATGCTTTATTTGCACAATATATAAAATACACTTATAAAGGGACTTCAAAATGCTCCAGAAAAATAAATACCATTCACTATATATATATACACACATATATTAGATATATGAAAAATGTTCAATACATGAGATTTATAATGCAGTAAGTACTGTGTACTCATATGTGAAGGAAACCCAGATACATCGCATCATGAGAAATGCCACGCGTGGCCGACCCCTCCGGGGATGCAGGAAATTATATCATTGTAGCATTAATATAGGTCAAACCATTTAAGCCTTCCCCTAGCCCTCTGGCAGTGAAAGGGTTAAAACAAAACTGCGTGATCGGGTCGTGAAAAATTGAACATGTTGCAGTGTAAAGCCAGACGGAGTATGTCCAACTGTGTATCGCTTCTCCCTGTAGTACAGAGACCCAATAATCATTCCAGGTCAAAGTACCAAAGATATCAAACCCCCGCTGCAGCTCGGCGCTTCCCTACAGGGGGCGCGAGGCGTCTCCAAGGGGTTCAAACAAACCTGTAATGGCGGCTTCCAGGCAGTATAGTGGGGTCCTGAGCCAGTGTGGGGACTGTGCACTCAGTAAGGCCCCAAACTGCACCTTAGCGTGTGGGGGTATCGCTGTCACTTACACCAGGGGCTTCCAAAGTCGCTCCCCACAATGCTTTGCATCCACAGCAAGGCATTGTGGGTAGTGACTTTGGAAGCTCTCGCAGTGAGTAGCGGTGATACACCCCCATGCTGCCTGCACACACTGAGGGGCAGTTTGGGGATTATTATGCGTGTTCCCCCCCACGCGCTTAGGACATTATACTGCCTGGGATCGGTCACACGGCGTGTTCGCGATATTCTGATGGGTGGTCAATAAGATTTAGAGGTTCGGGGGACAAATATTTTCTAACGGGGGGGAGCACCGTGTAATATAGGTTAGCGGGCACGGCTGAAGAGCATTACAGGCCAGGTGACATTTAACACGTGGTGATGCAAATTTTGACTTTAAGTTGGAGGCTGGAAGTGTATAGAGATACTCGGCATCATTGTACATTGCACCATGTTTGTTTGCAGGAAGGGTTCCAATTTTCACCCCCCCTCACACGCAGTGTCTCTTTAACACGGACGCTGTTTAAACGTGTCGGGCTGGCGGGGGACACGGTGCATTGCACAACAAGATGTAAATTATGAGGTTATAGGTCCGTGCGACTTTTAAATGTGGCATATATATGGTCTGTGTCCCATATAGATATTTAGCAGGGGGGCTCACGAAATACTGATAACCCGTATCTGAACTGGATGGCCACTCTCGCCGATTGAGCTCGGGTCACCCTGCTCGAAACTGTGCGAATCCCCCTCCCCCTCCCCATTTACTTCTATTCTGTTGATTGAAAGTTCAAGCTGCGATCTTAGTTAGCCAATAACCACCCGGATCGGACATTTGGCCGCGAGACCCTTCACCGCAGCCGCTCCTCCACTGGACACTCAGTGGATGAACATTAAGGGTTTTAGCAGATCGGGTAGGGGGTTAAGTATAGGGTAAGGGCTTGTGATAAGGAATTTTAGGGTAAGGGGTTAGGTTTTTAGGGTAGGGGGTAGCGTTAGTATTAGGAGTTTTTAGGGTAAGGTTAGGGGATTACCTTGGCGGTGAAACAGTCCGGGGAGATGTTCCTGCGGCGAGGTGAGTGGCAGCCAAATATCCGCCATGAAACAACATTTGCAAATTTGTTTATCTACTGGACCGACATTTAAAACAAAACAAAAAAAAATGCATTTCCCACCCTTTTCCTTATCTTTTAAAATAAAAATAATATATATATATATATATTATAAATATACCGAAAAATAAACGTCTGAAACATAAATAAGTTTAGAGGAGTATTTCCTCTGGGAAGCTTGTGGGCGACGGGAGTAGCCTGGATTATCGATACAGGAAGTGAGTTCGGTGACATCATAAGACACAGGCGACCGTTATCGACCTCGTGTCACGTCTAATAGATTTTTAAAGCAGCTAAATAGTTCCGAACCTTTCCAGGCATGATCAAAGAACTCATCTTCCCAATGGTAAAAATATACTCCACTATTTACCGAATGCCCACACTTTTCAGCTTTCAAATGACAACAAAAGTCATCAGCAATACATGTCTCTTGACGAAGATGTACCTTGCACCTGAGCCTGATGCGACAATTATCTGTACGAAGCAACAGGTCTTTGCAAAGTTGTCTGCCTCAACTTTGTTACAAAATGACTCTTTTTCATTCACCCTTTTCGAGGGCCTTACACGATGGCATCTGAGCTGGCGTTACTGCCGTCTGATTAAGAAACGAGAGCCGGTTGCGTCCGCAGGTATAAAGGCTGGGATTTGTCAAGCCGCCGTATTTCAACCAGGTCCTGCGGTAACTGCCATTCCATAGCAAGGGGGGGGGGCAACTCCAGTCCTCAAGGGCCACCAACAGGTCAGGGATATCCCTGCTTCATTCAGCACACTGATTGAACCACCTGGGATAATCTTAAAACCTGATCTGTTGGTGGCCCTTGAGGACTGGAGTTGCCCCCTCCCCTGCCAAAGCGGTTATCACCGGACTGGGGGTGTGATACCCTGCTGATGAGGGAGTGGCTCAGTGAGTCCAGGTCCTGACCCTTAAAACAGTGACACCGAGTGTGAAGCACGGGAACCTGGGGGGGGGCGTGGAGTCACGTAGCTGGCCGCACTCATTGGGCGAACCGCTCACATGACCCGGCCATCCCATGACAAATACAAATTGATTTGTTTCCTCAAGCAGCGCTCCTCAACTCTCACGTGCGCGCTCACTACAGCCGCTCTCATTGCCTCACGCTGACGAGCGCGCAAGCAAGCCTTCAGCCTGGACGAGGGCTTAGTGTTCTTAACCCCAGCGCCATGGGACGCTCTCTGCACGATACACAAACCTTAGGGCTTTTCATTTAAACATCTCCTCACCTGTCGCACATCCCTCGTCTCTTCCTATTTCACGTTCCTGTCCCGTCCCTCTAGATCTAGAATATTGTCTGCGCCTTTTTCCCCAGCGGGTCCGGTTTTGCACAACGCACTTTGACCCGTGCCCCCATCTCTCCTCTAGATCTGTCAATTAACCCTTATTTCTGGCAGCAAAAGGGTTAAGTAGAAATAAAACAAACAACGACATCCTTTAGGTGCAGTAAAGTGTAAGCGCCCGGGGTGTCGGCGCTGAACCTATGCAAACGTTGGTGTCACAGCTGGGAAAAAACACAATGCAATAATGCAGTAGGGCAGGAGTGGCCAATTCCAGTTTTCAAGGGCCACCAACGGGTCAGGTTTCCAGGATATTCCTGCTTCAGCACAGGCGGCTCAATCAGAGGCTCAGTCAAAGACAGAGCCTCTGATTGAGCCACCTGTGCTGAAACGAGAACTGAGTAACCACCTGTGCTGAAGCAGGGAGAGATTGAGCCACCTGTGCTGAGCAGTATTTTATTTACAGCTCCGTGCAGTGACAAAGCACAACGTTTCAGAGAGCACACGCCCGCCCTGCGTCAGGTTCTGTGGCGCAATCTGTTAGTGCTTTTCTCTATGTCCTGAAAGGTTGGCGAGCCCACACAGGGATGTTGGTGTTTAAGCTAACCCACCTGGCGAAGGGTGGGCGTGTCCTCGCCCAAAACGTTTTGTTTGTGTCCCTGCACGGGCGTCTAAATAAAATACGGATTATTCCAATTTGTGGTAATATTGCCGTTTGCCGCCATTTTTTTCCACGGTTGATCACAAGGTGGCACACTGGCAGGCTGACCACAGCGGTGTTGTACGGGAAGTCAGACGGACCACCACTTCAAAGATCAGACATCCTGCCAGTGTGCCAAGGTGAATTTCCTGAGGCTTTCCACTGACTCAGCGACTCGTGCTGAAGCAGATATACAAAACCTGACCTGTTGGTAGCTCTTGACGACTGGCGTTGGCCACCGCTGCAGTGATCGGGGCAGAGTCGTGCGCCAATTTCTTGAAACGTATTAGAATTTAGGAGGGTTTTTCAGTTGGGGGGTTTCTCTGAAGGGGAAGAGCGCGATCATCGGGAAAAGGGCAGAGGAAAGGCGGTCTGTGCCACGTCTGTGGGGCTGTGTGACCGACACAAGTCAAAGTCCTCCAAAAACTAGTGTTGCTCTAACCCTTAAACCAGATCTCCTTTTGTATGCTGGAATGGGAGTCCAGGGGCGGTTAGGAGGTTCTGGGGAGGTAGGAGGTCCGGTGGCGGGAGCGGGGGGGGGGGGGTCTTGGGACAGGGAGAAGGTCCGGGGGAAGGTAGGAGGTCCTGGGGTGTAACAGGGTCCTGGGGCAGGTAGGAGGTCCAGGGGCAGAAGGAGAGTCCACGTACTGAACATGGGTCTCACGGTCACCTTGATGGAAGGCTTAGTCTTGGGATAAAATGTTCGATGGTCTTTATAATGCCCGCAGCCTCCTCACATCAAACCCAGCCGGTAGCCGGCATACTTATCCACTCTGCTGCCCGAAGGGTTAAAAAGGGACTTCCCAACCCCGGCTGCTTTAACCTTTTTGCTGCCAGAGGTGTCGCCAATGCATTGCAGACAACACGGGTAACCAAGTGTTTAAAACACCCAACTTCTCGCTCTCCATCACCTTTGATCCATCTCTCCACCTCCTCAACATCTCTCCCTCTCATGTTCTCTTTCTCCTTACTCTGGCTTTCTCCTCCCCCCTCCCTGCCCTCTCACCATCTCCTCCCTGCACTCTCCCTCGCCGTCTCTCCTCCCTGCACTCTCCCTCGCCGTCTCTCCTCCCTGCACTCTCCCTCGCCGTCTCTCCTCCCTGCACGCTCTCCTTGTCTGCATGGGAGTATTTTTTCGTTGCCCAAAATTCAAGGAGAACGTGAAAGAAGTGAAAATAAATCCCTGTGATCGCCTTCCTTATGATTCATTTCTGAGTAAGTAGCCCAGAGTTTTATAGGGACAAACTTTCTGTGACCCACTTATATTGACCCCAGATTCAAAACGTCTCAGTTACTGGTAATAATATCACTTTCTATCACATACTTCAGAAGGAAAAAGCATCTTACTGCCTTTCCTAGTCAAACATTTCCAAAACATGCACGAAAAAGCAGGATCTACCTTCTCATGCCCGAACTTCATGGTATCGTCCATTGCGTTGAGAAATTATAATCTCCAAAGGGTAGGCCACAGAACAAACCACACCGTGATGGACCCGTTTTAAATCAATGCGCTCTGGGACGTACCCCTTTTGCACAAGCTGGGCCCGGCTGGTTGAGTTGGGAAGAATAAAAGCTTTGCAGGTAAGTGGTGGAAGCTTCAATCCGAGGTCCCCTCAAAATCCTAACATGATCCTGGTCTGGGAAATCTGGTGCGTGGCTGGTCGCTGTTGATGGGGTGAGATGGAGATGGGATTGGGGGATTTACAAGCAACGTTTCCCCTTTCGTTAGGAGTAAGAGTTCCCAGAGGACTTGACGATCGTGATGACGCTGGTGGCAGCCACTTTAGCCGGAGTGACGGGCCCTCGGGAGACCGAGCGGGCAAAGTTTTGCAGAGCCTCGTACTTGGATCTCAGCGCGTCCAGCTCCAGTTTGATGGTGGAGTTCTCCTGCGCCAGTTTATCCACCTCCTGCTGTAGGTCGTTCTTCTGCTTCTCCAGTTCCTCCTTCTGCGAGACGCGCTTGACGCGGCAGCTGGCGGCGTAGCCCCGGTTCTTGAGGGTCCTCCGCCTCTGTTTCAGCCGCACCACCTCCTCCTTGGAGAGGCCGCGCAGGTGGTGGTTCAGCTCCCGCACAGACATGGACATTAGCTCGTCGTCCGAGAGCATGGGGGTGTTCTCCCCCATTTCCCTCTTTACCTGCAGGAGGAAAAGAAGAAGAGGTATGTCGGTTGGGTTGCCACTTAGCTCTTGACCACATGAGATGTCTGTCTAGGCCAGGATTGGTTAAAAAAAAAAAACCAACGTAAAATTCCACGAAGTAAATTAGCGCAATTAATTCACAAAGAGAAAGACGCATACAAAAGTTCTAGATGGGAAAAAAAATGGTATATATTATACGTCACATTATGTACATGCCAGTAAGAACAACAGCAAACATTCCAATGCGTTTCGCTCTCAAAAGTTTCCTTTCCTTAAGTGCTCGAGCGCGAAGCGCGATACGATGTTTGCTGCTGGATTGTATGTATCGAGACAAATAGATTTTATCTGGAAGTTTTGTGTACTTCTTTCTCAGTCTGAGACGATTGCGCTGATTTACCCTGTGGTATTCGATTTTGATCTGCAACACACCATCTATGTGGAATTTGGAATGTGCAGCGAAACGCGTTGACTTCAGAAGCAAGACATACCAAAGAGGCAAAATATTGCTCATGCAGATCTAAGGAGGAAGCCAGCGTTTCTAATTCCTTTTCGGGGCTGGCCTCGGAACAGCAAGTTGAACCTCTATGCGAGGGTGTATCTGTGTTGCACAATTCTTAACTGGCTTAAGTTCGTCAGGAATATAGGCAGTGTAAGGCAGCCCACTCACTGTCCTATACTCCCTGCAACCACACACGCGAACAAAAGGCCATACCTCTGAGGCAAGTCATAGAGTACATGACCATAGAGGCCAGGTCACATGAGCGGTTCAGCCAATGAGGGTCAACCTCTCAGATGACGTCATGGCCACGCCTCCCTCTCCTCATCCCAAAGACCACGGATTGCCTCTGGGGCAGGCGCGTGACGCCATGCGCTCCGTCTCACGCACCTACTACATCCCCGGCCTTAGTGACTGTGCAGCAGTGTGAGATTTATTGCATAGCACAGACGCTTCAGCCTTCATCAGGATTCGGAAAACGCAACAGCAAAATGTTGGTAATATGCAACAAATCTCACACTGCTGACCAATGCTTTAACTTCATATGGGCCATAAATACACCCTATAATCAGGAGTGGCCAACTCCAGTCCTCAAGGGCCACCAACAGGTCAGGTTTCAAGGATATCCCTGCTTCAGCACAGGTGGTTCAATGACTGACCCACCTGTTCTGAAGCAGGGATATCCTGAAACCCTGACCTGTTGGTGGCCCTTGAGGACTGGAGTTGGCCACTCCTGGGTAAGGGCTTAGGATAAGACCAGGGAGAATACTGCCTAAAGGCTTCTTCAACCAGAAACCCCAGAAAAAAACATTATGATGGCTGATCATGGGGTTTAATCTTTTTGATTCTAGATGGAAAGTGGCAGGCTGCTGCTGTTTTGCTAATGTTTACTTCCTGATGCTGGCAGCTGACCTTTGGAATAAACATAAAATACAGGAAGTTCAGCACGTGGGAGCAGATAGAGAGAGCCGCGTGGTCACGATCTTTATGAGAAAATGTTTGTGTAAACAAAAGGGAGACGAACAGTTTCTCTCACACCCCTCCCGCCCAAACAACCCCCCGCCCGCACCCCCATAAAATGATCCAATTAGGGAGGTTTGTTACCTTTAAGGCCTTGCTTGACATGCCGTCTGAGGACATTTTAACCTTGTTGTCTCCACCTGTTTGGGAAACAGCAAAGATAAGTTTAGAGGTTCATTCCCCCCAGAAATCCTGAAAGCAAAAGCTCTGAGTGACCACCTTTTTTTTTTCTAGCTAGATTAGATTTTCATTTTACAAGGCCCAAAAGCCTGCTGTAGAGTGTCCACATGACGACCACTCCTTGTTTATTCACACTTAGTTCATCCCACCACATAGCTGTTTTCCATGCAGCCTATAACCCATCGAGTGTCGGAAAGGCCCCTCCTGCACTTGCGATGGCGTTACCGCTCCGTCGCGGTTAACGGAACGAGCATAAGGGTCGCTTGCGTGTCCTACCACCATACGTCTGAAAGGGTTCATGCACAGTGTTATGGAACAGGCACTTCAATACAAAGATGCTTAACATAGGGCAAATATGAAAAGCAAGGAATCCTCGCTCGTGCTGGCTCATGGATTTCAGCTTTAAGGAACCCCTTGCAGCTGCATATACGGAGCAACTCCCCAGACAATCCTAAATTGTGATCTCCCAAAGGAGATCTCAGAAAAATGAAAAGAAATGTACACACAGCGCATCGGGGATCAGTATTACAATATGACAATTTAATATCTGGTCAATCGATCACACACGATAAAAACCAAACACAGCTAAATTGCACAATACAAAATATGTATACATGCTTAACACAGGGGCGAGCCGTGAGTGCCAGAGGCAAAGTGCTTTCCTTTGGCATTGCGTAGTCTACGTTCTGGGGCCCGCGGAGTGCGGACCCCACGATGTAGCGATTGTCCTGGGACACCCAAAGAGTTATAGGAACAGTCAGTCCTCTGTGCTCCTGGGAAACCCTGGTTTTCGACATAGTTGTCTGGAAAAGTAGCACCAGTACGTCCCCTTCAAGGGGAAACAAAATCGCCATTTAAATACAATAGGGTGGGCTGCACCTTTTACTATACACATGAACAGAGCCAAGTGTAAGTAAGATGGACAATACCGCCAAATTCTGCAATCCCCCCCCCCCGAATCCTATGCGTTTCACACACACACACACACACACACACACAATTCCCCCCCCCCCTCTTTTCTTTCTAAAAATAAAAATACGTTTTTAGTGTTCAAAATCATGATTTACCCAATCTCTTGCATTTGAGGTTACCTTGATAACCTTCAGACTGCTCCGGGCAGAGCTCCCTTTTAACCTCCTGGACCCTTAACATGTCAACCGCTTGTATCTCCTGAACGGAGCGGACGATTTTCAAAATGAAAACCACGTTCGACAGAGGTCTTAAATTAAAAAGTGGCAATTTGGCGCGGCCTGCTGCTTCAAACAAGCTGAGACCCCTCCACTCCCAAATACCACGGTTCTTTTCTTGATCTTACAACACCCCTCCACTACCTGCACCTCATCAGTTGTCTCTCTGCCCTTCAGTCTGCTTGAAGGTATACATCAGGGGTGGCCAACGTCCATTCCTCACGAGCCACCAACAGGTCAGGTTTTCAGAATATCCCTGCTTCAGCACAGGTGGCTCAGTCTTCTGTGCTGAAGTGGGGATACCCTGCAAACCTGACCTGTGGTGGCCCTTGAGGACTGGGGTTGGCACCCCTGGTATACATCCCAGATCGAGTTTTAAGGACAAGAAACACAATTGTGTAGTTAAACATTAGCCCGCTAACCGTCACAAGCGTTTGGAGGAGGAAGTTACTGAACCAGAGGAAGAATTGGAAATAACATTTACCCACAAACTATGCGGAAGTGCGGGAGGAAAATCCCCTGCCCCCCGCTCCGATTCTTTTCTGTTATTTATGAGTTTTTAGAAAGAGCTGAAGAACGCAGCAATAAAAAATAAAAAAAAACGCTTTTCTCTTGGTGACTTGTTGTATTTACTGTAAAACCCAGCATTTTTGATATTTTGTTGAAGATTTGTGTTCTGCTGGAGGCTTCATTGGCTTCTCTAGAATCTATCATTACTTTACCACTTCGATTGTAAGCTCTTGGGGGCAGAAACTCCTTTCCCTAATGTCTACTTTGATATATGACGCGCTTATTGCTATTATGTCACGTGTGTCGCTGCTGTAAAAGCGCTATGTGATGGCGCTATACAGATATATATATATATTATATATACAGAACAAGTACATTGTAAGCTCTTCGGGGCAGGGACTCCTTTTCCTATTGTTTTATGTCTGATGCGCTTATTCCCATTATGTGTTATATTATGTCACATGTATTACTGCTGTGACACGCTATGTACACTGATGGTGCTATATAAAGATGCACGCACGCACACATGGTCCTCGGTATCAGACGGTCCGCTTTCCTTATGCCTTATCCAACGCTGGGCGCATTATCCGACGTCGGAACCGCTTATCAGATGCTCGCCGCTGCAAATTAACATGGACCCACAATCCGACGGTCAGTTATCCGATGGCGGTTTGAGGGACGCATTCCGGGCGGATAAGCGAGGACCGTCTGTATATACATAGCTGCTTTGTACTTGGGTTTTATGGTGTGACGTTACACAGGCCGCATTACCCAGACATGGCCGACGGACAGCGACCCTTTTTGAAGTTACAGTACGTTGTATATTTTCAGTGTCCTTTGTGATATAATATTTAATAAATTGACCAATGATTTGTCCCCGTCATTCAAAGATGTTTCTCTTCCCCCGATATTCTAGTCGGGTGTTTTATTGTGTCTCCGACATTCACATGTCAGCAGAAGAAAACGAGAGCACGGTCCTCGGGTGAAACTTTTACAGAAACGGGGGGAAGGTTTCACTCAGGGGGGTCAAATTCTAAAGTTACTCTCACGGTTGTTTTTAGCCGAGGGTTTTCAGCCATTCCCAGATCCAGCAACGTCAGAAACAAGATAAATAATAAATAGATTGGGTTTTTTTTTTGTATTTCTTTTTTTAGGGGATAAATAAATCCTAGTGCCAGTATTTCCCCAGGCAGCAACAATTACAATGTGTGTTATAGCTTGGAATACTACCACTAAAAAATATAAATCTTGTTCTACGTTTCTGCAAGCACGTGTTATTTTTGTTGTTATTTTTACTGGGTCACATTAAATGGCCACTTTTTTTTTGTTTTTTAGTCTCTGGCGATGGAGGGTGCGTACAATCCACGGGAGCGAAGGCGCTATATGGCTACGTGGGTTTCGTTTCAACTGCAGTTTATTTTTAGAAGCGGGACTGCACATTTAAACACTGCCACACCTCCTCCCTTTAAACTGACCTTTAACCTGTAACAAGACGATATTTTTGAAGGCTGGGGTTTCTACGCACAAGAGATTATTGTTTATACCCATTTTCTGCGTCCAGGGACAGGCTCAGGTAGTCCTGCGTGTATATCTAATGTAGGGTGACCCCCTGCCTGCAGATTATCAGGGACAAGCTCAGACAGTCCTGGATTTATATGTAATGTAGGGAGACCTCGACTGCAGACTAGCAAAGGACACCTTCTACCGAGATCTAAATTAAGTCTCTAACCGTTATAATGGGGTTTATGTATGAAAAACTGGATCAAGAATGTGTGCCAAATGTATGAAGGAATAAAATCCCATTAAAAGCAATGTAACGTTTTCTTTTTGCCAGTGTTGCCGCCGGGACACTTTACTACATAAACTCCATTTGTATTTAAATCCTACACGCACAAGCACACTCCCCCTTCGTGTCAGTTACATACAGAGAAACACACCCAGGGAAAAAACAGGAATGTTATATAAGGAGCGTAACAAACACACACGCAGCACAGGAAGAAAACGCACGCTCTGAATACCATGACTTCATCTGGGATCAATCAGCAGACAGACACCAGGAATTCTCTCCTCCCCGTGTTTACTTTCATACACGTTGCGCTTCTCTGGGGGTTGCACCGAGAGTAGAGTGTAAGCTCTGTGGAGCAAGGTATCTGTTCCCACCATGTAGTGATCTAGCTCCGCAATTAGTCGCCTACCCCTTCTCATTTTTATTTATAAAAATGTTTCATCAGGACGTAATACATTGAGAATTACCTGTCGTTTTCACGTATGTCCTGGTCATTCTGGTAGCAATGAGGTTAACCTGTCCCGATTGCCAGCTCTTCAGCCCACATTGTGTGTGTGTGTGTGTGTGTGTGTGTGTGTGTGTGTGTGTGTGTGTGTGTGTGTGTGTGTGTGTGTGTGTGTGTGTGTGTGTGTGTGTGTGTGTGTGTGTGTGTGTGTGTGTGTATATATCTTTTCAGTATTAGGTGATACCTTTTTTATTTGGACTAACTATTTGTCATAGGACAAGCTTTCAAGAGTTGTCCTCTCTTCCTCCGGTCGGCAAGAGAGGAGAACTCTCGAAAGCTTGTCCTATGACATACATTGTTAGTCCAAATAAAAAAGTATCACCTAATACTGAAGAACTAATTTATTCTGCGCTATCGCAACTGCACTAACACATACACACACAAATCAATGTAGCACAACTTTGCTAGCACCAACTATGCTTTATATCTGTCCTATACATAACATATATATGTGTACACATATATTATCTCTAACTGTCCATCAAATATCTATATAACCTCTCTTCATTTAATGTAAACATGTATTGTCATCGTACCTCTGTGCCCAGGACATACGTGAAAACGAGAGGTAACTCAATGTATTACTTCCTGGTAACACATTTTATACGTAAAAATAAATATAAGTAAATACACACACGCACACAAATAGATATAATCACACACATACAAATATATATACTGTACATACAGGCATAATATATATATATATATATACACACACACACACTAATCGTATTCATATATTATATGTACTTTGTAGTTACATGCTAATGCGCTAAGAATATCCGCAACATCAATTTTCTTTGCCCAGAAAACAGAGAGAAAGAAAACAGCGAGGCCTTTAACCATCACCGTAAAAAAATGAAAAACAACAATAAAAAGGAGCGATACCATAAAGCGCAAACACTTTTGGGAAAAAAAGAAATATTTTTTAGACGTTTACAATTCCACAGACGGTCACAGTCCTAATAAACCCCTTTTCATTAACAACGAAGGCCTGTAAATAAAAACAGTGGGGGGAAATAAGAAAGTAGCTCTACTGTTTTGAACATCCAATGGTTAACAACACGTCCTCTGCCAAGAGAGGCCGGCGACCCAATGCCAAGCCGCAGAGGAGCTCCACCGCCCCCGTAGGGCCCGCTTACCATAAATAAAATAACAATAGGGTTTATTATAGGGATCTGCAGGTCTATCCACAGCTTAGGAGGGCAATGCCTCACCCCGCTGTGTCCCTACTGCCCCACCATACAAAGACCTGCTTCCTTGTTGCCACACCATAAACATGCCTGCTATAGGGCCATCCCAATCCCCCCTGTTATTAAGACTCCCCCCTCCCCCTGTTATTGGGGTTTCCCAGCCTGCTCAGGGTGGGGAGAGGAACACATAAGGGGGTCCCCCTTACCTGCTGGGCACACTGGGGGCTCCCTGGGGTGCTGCGATCCTGGCTGCTGCAGGGAGAAGCTCAGATCTGCTGAGTTGTAATTGTTACTGTTTCCTGGAATTACTCACTCACAGATTCCTTTCATTCATAAAAACACAGTCATGCACTGACGTCATCCTCCAGGGGAGGGGGGAGGGGCTCAGGGCAGTCACATGATGAGGGGTGTGGGCAAAGACGTCATTGTGGTTTCCAGCAAGGGCGGGGTTTAGGCTTAAAGGGGCATTCCCCTCCCAGTATGTATGTTATCATTCGATTGGAGGTGTCATTGTGTTGATATACTGCCAACAGTGTACACAGCACTTTACAAAATGACAACACAATGTCAATAAAGGGCAAACAGTGACTAAAAGAGGAACATGACAACATAAGTCCCTGCCCCAAAGAGCTTGCAATCTAAGTGGTTGGTTTGTAAACCCGGTGAGCGGAGACTTGGGAGGGGTTTGATTTCCTCCGGCTGCTCCCTTTAGTGTGATGTGATGTCACGGTCTGACCAACAAGAGTTTGCACAGGCAGAGCCCCCACCTCACCTCCTCCCCTTATCTTTTTTTTTTTCAAACATTTTTTATTAGGTAGGTGTTACAGACCAGGTAAAACGACATTTCAAGTAATCTTCAATACCTAATCTCCTCCCCTTATCTTTATTGGCTTCTGATAAGGACAGAGCGCAATAAAGGGGGAAAGAAAACAGTGGATTTATAATCATTTGCCCATTCAGAGGCCCCAAAGAAAAAGGCAGCCAAATATTTGCTTTTAGCACCGTTAGATTAGTTTAGCAGATTGGACGGTTATATTCCTCACAAGAAGTTTTTTTTTGGGGGGGGGGATCGTACCATTGAATTTAAAATGTTTATTTATTCCTGTAAGTCCAGTGACATGTGGGATTTCTTTTTTTTTTGTAACTTATTTTTTATTAAATTTTTTAGAGATCATAGGGAAAGGGATACAGAAATAGAGAAAAGGGGGGTGGGAGGTAGGTACCACCAATTTAACACCGGTATCAAAAATACAAAACTATAACGACGCCAGACATCACAACTCCACAAATAACACAGAATTACCAGCTCTCAAAGAGAGAATACAGTCCTCAGTCCGTAGTGACTCAAAAATTCACCTATTGCCCCTAGAGTACCAGGGCTCCCAAACTTTTTGAAAATTTCTTGAGTTACAGTATGTCTTACATAGAACAAATGGAGAGAAGAAGGCGGTGCAGCTGCCTACGTCAGTGAAACAGACCGGGAATCCTCTAGATCAGCAAACTATACATTTATTGGCACATTAAACAGCAAAAAACGTTCACTCTGTGTTACGCCAGTGCTTCCCGCAGACAAGACCCGTCCCCTGAGCTGAAGGGGGAAGTGGTAATACACGCACCCGCAGCAAAGGGAGCGTGTCCGGAGTGTGGTATGAAGCGTTGCCAGGCCAGGTGTAGTAAGGTAGACAATACTTGCCGGTACCGGTTGTAGAGATAGAGTGAATGATGCCTTGCCGAAGTCAGGGAGTGGAGAGTGGAGATAGGTCGTAGTCCAAGCCGTGTTCAAGAGTGAGCATTGTCCAAGGAGTGCCGAGATCGAGAGCCAGAGGGGGTAGTCGTACGAGCTGCGTCAGAACCTGTGAAAACACTGAGAGAATCCAGAAGTACTTCCATACAGAGACTATGTCGAGCAAAGACTGAGAGCAGAGAGGAGCTAGATAAAGCAGGAAGGTCCAATTAGGAACGGAGGCGGGACAGGGAGACACTGCAGATTGGTGCAGGGATAACAGGCCAGGTGAGTCTTGTTAGTAACCTGAGTATGCCCGTGCAGTGTGCGGGGGCGGAGCCTGAGGTCCGGGGGACGGGAATAAGAGTGTGCAGACTGAGCGTGCTCCGTAACTCGTGTACGCGTGTGAACCGAGCCAGTGGATGGTGCAGGTGTGCGTGCAGGTGTGCGTGCAGGAGGGCGTGGGCGCGCCCGGCGCTGAGCAACAGGAAGCGCCGAGGGAAGTGATCCCGCGACGGCGGCAGGGGCGAGGAGCCGTGGAGGCCGGTAAGGCAGGATTGTTTTGTGTGTCCAGGGGCTCCCTGCGGGGAGGGAGTGCTCTGTGTGGGGAGCGAGGAGAACGCCGATTCCTGACAGTACCCCGCTCTTCAGGAACGGCCTCAAGACGGTCCAAGAACGGTTTCTCTGGAAACTTTTTCCTGAAGGACTTAAGAAGGGCCGGGGCATGAATGTCCTTTGAAGGTACCCAGGATCTCTCTTCAGGGCCAAAGCCCTTCCACTGCACCAAGAACTGGAGCTGACCCCTGGATAGGCGAGAATCCAAAAGAGAGTGAACTTCGTATTCCTCGTTATTTTGTACAGTAATGGGATCCGGTTTACGAGTCTGATCCGGAAAGAAGTGACTGGAGATAAATGGTTTTAAGAGGGACACATGAATGACATTTGGAATCTTCATACTGGGTGGTAGTTGGAGCCGGAATGCCATGGGATTGATTTGTTCACAAATAGGGAAGGGACCCAGGAACTTAGGTGCCAGTTTAGGAGATGGTACCTTGAGGTAGATATTCCTAGAGGATAGCCATACCAAATCCCCTGGTTTGTAACTGGGCGCCGAACGACGACGACGATCGCCTGTAGTTTCGATCTGCGGGAGGAGTTGAGAAGGGTAGACTGAATCCTGGACCATGCGGTTTGGAGGGAAGAAATGCGTTCATCTACGGCTGGTACTCCAGAAGGACTGTTGGGGATGGGAAGACAGTGAGGGTGGAACCCATAATTTATAAAGAAGGGCGACTCCCGGGTGGACTCGTTTTTGGCAGAATTGACGGCATACTCTGCCCAAGAGAGGAGTTGAGCCCAATCATCCTGGAAATCGGATATAAAACATCTCAGGTACTTCTCCAGGGATTGATTGATTCTCTCCATTTGTCCATTGGACTGAGGATGATAGGCGGAAGAGAAAGAAGAAGAGATGCCCAATCTCTTCGTGAAAGCTCTCCAAAATTTGGATACGAACTGAGAACCTCTGTCAGAAACAATGAACGAAGGGATCCCATGAATCCGGAAAATCTGCTCCGTAAAGATATCAGCAAGGGACATCTTCGAGAACCTGTCCATGACCACCAAGATAGTGTTCATTCCTCTGGACCTGGGCAACTCCACGATGAAGTCCATAGAAATGTGGGACCAGGGGCGGTCGGGAACTGGAAGGGGTAACAGAAAACCCTGAGGCTTTTGACGGAGAGTCTTGCTTTGAGCGCACGTGGGGCATGCGCGGGTAAATTCCAGAATATCTTGAGACATCCTTGGCCACCAGAAATTCCGACGAATGAGATCAGTAGTCTTCTTAAAACCTGGATGACCTGCAGATTTAGAGGAGTGACCCCAAGACAGGACCTCTGGAACAAATTTGGATGGTACAAAGAGTTTGTTGTCGGGAACGACCAAGTCCTTGGGAATGCGTCTCTGGGAGTGCAAAATCTTGTCAAGATTCTTGAAAGAAGACATGGCGAGAATCCTCTCATGTGGAAGGATAGTCTCCAAAGATTCCTCTGGCCTCTCTTCAGAAGAATGTATTCGGGAGAGTGCGTCTGCCTTTACGTTCTTGGTCCCGGGGATATAGGACAGGTGAAAATCGAATCGAGAAAAAAAAAAAAGAGCCCAACGAGCCTGTCGTGGACCAAGGCGTCGAGCGTTCTCTATGTAAAGAAGGTTCTTGTGGTCCGTGAGAATAGTAAACGGCTCTTTCGACCCCTCCAGCAGGTGTCTCCAGTCTTGAAGAGCCATCTTCATGGCCAGAAGTTCCCTGTTAACCACGTCATAGTTCCTCTCGGCAGACGAGAACTTCTTGGAAAAATATGCACAGGGATGTAACTTATCTTGGGGCGTGGGTCTCTGGGAAAGAACGGCACCAGTGCCGCAATCAGAAGCGTCGACCTCCAGGACGAAGGGAAGTTCGATGTTGGGATGACGGAGAATAGGTGCGGATATAAAGGCTTCCTTGAGTGTCTCGAAGGCGGAGATGGCCTCAGATGACCAAGCAGAAGGATCAGCTCCTATTTTGGTGAGCGCAGTGAGGGGTGCCACAATGGTGGAAAAACTCTGTATAAACTTACGATAGTAATTAGCGAACCCTAAAAAACGTTGTATGGCCTTGAGAGAGTTGGGTCTTGGCCATTCAGTGACTGCTTGAAGTTTACCGGAGTCCATCATAAACCCCTCATCGGAAATGATATACCCCAGGAACGGAGTAGAGGTCTGATGAAAGGTGCACTTCTCCAGTTTGGCGTACAAATGGTGTTCACGGAGACGGGAAAGGACGTAGGAGGTGTGGCCTATATGGTCCTGGAGATCTTTGGAACAAATCAGGATATCATCCAAGTATACAATAACAAAAATATTGAGTACCTTACGAAAGACGTCGTTGATGAAATCCTGGAAGACAGCGGGAGCATTACATAAGCCGAAAGGCATTACCAGATATTCGTAGTGTCCACTACGCGTGTTGAAGGCCGTCTTCCATTCATCCCCCTTCCTGATGCGCACCAGGTTATAGGCACCACGTAGATCCAACTTGGAAAAAATCTTGGCCCCCTGTAATTTATCGAACAGTTCGGTAATAAGGGGAAGGGGGTAACGATTTTTAATAGTGATGTGGTTTAAACCCCTGTAGTTGATGCAAGGCCTCAACGACCCGTCCTTTTTCTTGACGAAGAAAAACCCAGCCCCTGCTGGGGAATTGGAGTGACGAATAAAGCCTTTCTTGAGATTCTCCTGGATATATTCATCCATAGCGTGACATTCTGGTAACAACAAGGCGTAGGTCTTGGACTTGGGTAGGGAGTAACCAGGAACTAGATCGATTGGACAATCGTAAGTCCTGTGTGGCGGCAAGAGGTCTGACTGTACCTTATTGAAAACGTCCCGGAATTGATGGTAAACGGAAGGTAGAATAACTTCGAGAACAGAGGTATTGGCCAGCAGTTGATGAGTCTCGTCTGACCTCGGCCTCCAGGAAATGGGAGCAGAGGAAGTCCAGTCAATGAGAGGATTGTTAAGCTGTAGCCAAGGAAGACCAAGGGTGATGGGTATCCCAGGAGCGTGAATGGCATCGAGAACTAAGATCTCCTTGTGCAGATGTGAGGACAGAAGCAAGGGAGCCGTCTCTAAGGAGATGTGGGCCGGGGTAAGAGGACGTCCATCGATACCGGCGAGTGCGATGGGAACCTTCTTTCTCACGAGTGGTATGCGGTTTAACCTGGCGAATTCAAGATCCACAAAGTTTCCTCCAGCTCCTGAGTCAATGAAAGCGGCGGTAGAAGTCTTGAACTTATCGCCTGAAAGGAAGACTGGAAACGTAAGTTTCTTAGGGAGTTCACATTTAGAAAGGGGACATGGAGACATTACACCCAGAGAGAGCCCCTCTGTACTCACTGGGTGTTCCCGTTTCCCGGACGCAGTGGATACTCCCGAACCAGATGTTCCATGGATCCGCAGTAGAAACACAATCCCCCGGCGTGGCGGAACTGCCGTATCGGTGTGCGGATGTGTTGTAACCCCAATTGCATTGGCTCTGGCAACTCCAGTGCAGGACGAAGAGGTATGGTAGCACTTGGGGGAGCAGGAGTGTTGCTGGGAGTACTGGAGAACGGAACTTGAAAGTTATGGACGCGAGTGCGCTGACGCTCTGAGCGGCGTACCTGGATACGTTGATCCACTCGGACAGCCAAATCAATGAGGACCTTCAATTGATCCGGCCTGGATTGACGAGAGAGTTCATCCTTGATGGGATCTGCCAGGCCTTGCCAGAACACGGAGACGAGAGCCTCTTGTCCCCAGTTAGTCTCGGCTGCTAGAGTCCGGAATTCCACAGCATACTGCGTCACCATTCGCCGTCCCTGAGTGATCTGGAGGAGAGAAACAGATGCCATCTCCCGACAAGCGGGAGAATCGAATACTCGTTGAAACTCGGCTTTAAATGCCGGGTAATCTTGGGTAAGGTCAGAACGTCGCTCCCAAACCGGGGAAGCCCAAGCCAGGGCACTGCCAGTGAGGAGGTTATAAATGTAGGCTACCTTCTTGCGATCAGTATTGTAGAGATGGGGGGCCATTTCAAACTGCACCTCACACTGGTTTAAGAAACCCCTACAATCTTGCGGTTCACCTGCATAAGGCTTGGGGGGAGGAATCCTTACATCTGAGCTGCTAACTGCGCTTGCGGAGTGGGGGCTTACATCTGGCGGGGTCGCGGTCGGTACCCTGTCTGAGAGTACTGCGACCTGGCGTGTAAGTGCCACAATTTGATCCGCCATGGCCTGGTTTTGCTGAAGCAGATTGGAGAGAAACTGTTGAAGTTCAGTCTGGTCTGCGTCTTGTGGGCTCGACATAATGTTACGCCGGTGCTGCCCGCAGACCAGACCCGTCCCCTGAGCTGAAGGGGGAAGTGGTAATACACGCACCCGCAGCAAAGGGAGCGTGTCCGGAGTGTGGTATGAAGCGTTGCCAGGCCAGCTGTAGTAAGGTAGACAATACTTGCCGGTACCGGTTGTAGAGATAGAGTGAATGATGCCTTGCCGAAGTCAGGGAGTGGAGAGTGGAGATAGGTCATAGTCCAAGCCGTGTTCAAGGGGTTACCAGAGTGAGCGTTGTCCAAGGAGTGCCGAGATCGAGAGCCAGAGGGGGTAGTCGTACGAGCTGCGTCAGAACCTGTGAAAACACTGAGAGAATCCAGAAGTACTTCCATACAGAGACTATGTCGAGCAAAAACTGAGAGCAGAGAGGAGCTAGATAAAGCAGGAAGGTCCAATTAGGAACGGAGGCGGGACAGGAAGAGCTACAGGGAGACACTGCAGATTGGTGCAGGCATAACAGGCCAGGTGAGTCTTGTTAGTAACCTGAGTATGCCCATGCAGTGTGCGGGGGCGGAGCCTGAGGTCCGGGAATAAGAGTGTGCAGACTGAGCGTGCTCCGTAACTCGTGTACGCGTGTGAACCGAGCCAGTGGATGGTGCAGGTGTGCGTGCAGGAGGGCGTGGGCGCGCCCGGCGCTGAGCAGAGGAATCGCCGTGGGGAGTGATCCCGTGACGGCGCAGGGGCGAGGAGCCGTGGAGGCCGGTAAGGCAGGATTGTTTTGTGTGTCCAGGGGCTCCCTGCGGGGAGGGAGTGCTCTGTGTGGGGAGCGAGGAGAACGCCGATTCCTGACACTCTGACATGTTTCGTGCGAGGAATCGCACTTTATCAAAGAGCATATGTCACACATAAGCTGTTAGTCTTTCCATAGATTGTACCTCATTTACTCTCGAGATGATCTCTCTTCTTCAGAGGGGCTGGGGCTTTTTCCAGGCACCTGCGTTTGCACATCTTGCCACGGTCAAGATATGTAACAATAATTTATATTTATTTTTGTTTAAGTTATCTAGTGGCTTACCAAGGACCATTATAATCGGGTCTATAGGGATTCTTATCCCAATAGTTTCTCGCAGCAAATTCTGCACATTTCCCAGAATCTCTGTATTTTGGGGCAAACCCACCAGATATGGGCCATATCTCTGACCCGGCCGCAACCCCTCCAGCAAAGATTTGTGGTCTCTGGATAATTCTGCCTCAACCTGAGGCGTTAGATACCACCTGAACATAACTTTATAAATATTCTCTTTAGAAATTGTGCATAATTATGTAATCATTCCATTGACCCAAATAGCTTGCCAGCCTTCCTAAGGAATCTCTACCTGAAAATCATGGACTCATTGATCCATATAACGGTGTGTGCAGGGGGCCTTAAATTCCTGAGAAGTGAGAACTTGGTATAATATTGAGATAAGACCCCACTGATAACTTATTTTTCTAAATAGTTCTTCAAATACAGAACACTCTGGGAAAGACCTACCCAGGGACAGCTTCCTAAAATAGTGGGAAACTTGTAAAAATCTGAATATATTTGTATATAGTTATCATATCCCCTCTTAGACGCCTCTTTTCTAATGTATATAAATCTAATTTAGCTAGCCTCTCCTCATAAGTTAGATTGTCCATCCCCTTTATTAATTTGGTGTCTCTTCTCTGCACTCTCTCTAGTTCCATAATGTCTTTTCTTAGGATTGGTGCCCAAAATTATACTCCATACAGCCATTGCCAAACCAATTGCGTCCATAGTCAACTCTATCCTGTCTGCAGGCCATATCCCTAAGACCTGGAAAACTGCCAGAGTTGTCCCAATCTTCAAAAGTGGGGACAAAAAAACTGTCTCAAACTACAGGCCAATCTCACTTCTCCCAACTCTATACAAAGTCATGGAAAAATGTGTCCACTCCCAATTAAGCGATTTCTACACCAAGACAAATTTCCCTAGCCAATTCCAATCTGGCTTTCGTCCCAAACACTCCACCGTAACTACCCTGCTAAAAGTTTGCAATGAAATCCAATGTGGAATGGAACGGGGACAACTCACTGGTGCAGTATTCCTAGATTTTGCAAAGGCTTTTGACACAGTTGATCATGCTATCCTGCTTAACAAACTCCAGAGCTCTGGAATAGGGAAGCATGCTTTAAGCTGGTTTCAGTCCTACCTATCAGAAAGATCCCAACATGTGTCCATCTCAGGCTCTAACTCCAACCCCCTGGATATCACCTGTGGTGTCCCGCAAGGCTCTGTTCTGGGGCCCCTACTCTTCTCAGTGTTCATTAATGATCTTCCCACAGCTTGTAAGGAAGCCTCAATACACATGTATGCAGATGACACAATCCTATATGCACACAGCCATAGCCTCTCTGACCTTCAACACATACTTCAGTCTGACTTTTTGAGACTCGAAAATTGGATTTCCCAAAACAAACTGTTTTTAAACACTGACAAGACTGTAACAATGGTATTTGGGACCAAGACTAAATTTGTAAAGCTCCCAGTGACTGAGCTCCTGATTAGAACCAACGCTAACACCACCCTAACACCTGTCACTAGTTTTAAATACCTGGGCTTATGGTTTGACTCCCACTTAACATTCGGGATGCACATTGATACCCTGACAACCAAGACCTATGCCAAACTAGGGGTACTTTACAGGAACAAATCCTCCCTAAGTCTCCTGGTCAGAAAGCGTATCGCACAGCAGATGCTAATGCCAATTATTGACTATGGAGACATAGTATATGGCTCGGCACCTCAAACCCACCTTAGCAAACTTGACACCCTCTACAATTCAATTTGTCGTGTTGTTCTCCAATGCAACTACAACACACATCACTGCGTAATGCTCAAAGAACTAGATTGGTCAACACTAGAGTCTAGGTGCAAAGTTCACCTTTCCTGTCTTGCCTTTAAATTCTTCATGGGCAAGCTACCCAGCTACCTGAACAAGCTCCTCACCCCTACCACTTGCAGCACTTATCACCTGAGATCAGACTCCAAAAGACTGTTCATGGTCCCAAGGCTCAACAAAGTATCAGGACGTTCCTCCTTCTCCTACCGTGCACCCCAAAACTGGAACAACCTACCAGAGACCCTCACATCCACCACCAGTTTAAGTTCTTTCAAATCTAAGGGTGTCTCACATATTAACCTGGCCTGTAACTGTTTCATACGCTCATAATATATATTTTCTTTAACTGTGCACGCAATGTCTTGTATATACAGGCATACCCCACTTTAAGTACACTCACTTTAAGTACACTCGCGAGTAAGTACATATCGCCCAATAGGCAAACGGCAGCTCGCGCATGCGCCTGTCAGCACGCCCTGAACAGCAATACCGGCTCCCTACCTGTACCGAAGCTGTGCGCAAGCGGGGAGACTATAGAGCCTGTTACACATGCGTTATTTACATCAGTTATGCACGTATATGATGATTACAGTACAGTACATGCATTGATAAGTGGAAAAAAGGCAGTGCTTCACTTTAAGTACATTTTCGCTTTACATACATGCTCCGGTCCCATTGCGTACGTTAACGCGGGGTATACCTGTAATGTATACCCTGCTCATTTATGTAACTGTACTTGTAACCATAGTGGTAAAATGATAAGTGCAAATAAGCGCTAGTGTAATCAATAATATACAATAATACAAACAGAGGAACGAAACCTGTGATACAGTCTGTGATGAAGGTAGTCCTTGAGCTGCCTGAGAGGTTGATCTGGTATCTTCCAACCAGATTAGAAGATTGTGTAGAATAACCTCCTGTGGCGCTGAGGAAAGTTGATGGAATAGAGTCTTGTGCAGTAGTTTCTTCTTGTATAGATACCTCAGAGGGGGAGACAAGAGATAAACAAAAACACCACAATAGTGTATTACCCTTGAGACAATATAAGACCTGGTGGTGAAGGTATAAAGAGCATTTAATGGTTAAAACAATTGTGTCTACAATTGATGTAAAACATGTACTGGGTTAATAAACAGTAGATGAACTCCTGTTGAATAAATGAAAAAGAGGCTTCCAAGCGCTTGTGCTTAGTGAAGCCGTGCTGCTCCGCCGATGGTAAAAACTGTAATCCTACTCACCGTCCTTGAGTAGGACATGTGCAGTGGTACGGGGTCTTTTGCCAGGGGTAGCCGCTTGCTGTGGGGTGCCGGACGTCCGTTTGGTGCGGGGAGATCTCCTGGTGTCCTCGTGGTCTCAATGCCAACAGAGTATTTTCCAAACGTCTCCTCTGCTGACGTCACCGCCTGGTGTACACAGCTACTGAGTCCATGGATGGCCACAAACCTTCCTACGCGTTTCGAAACTCCTATTCGCGGGTTTCTTCGTCAGGGAATATATATTCGTTTGGAAAATACTCTGTTGGCATTGAGACCACGAGGACACCAGGAGATCTCCCCGCACCAAACGGACGTCCGGCACCCCACAGCAAGCGGCTACCCCTGGCAAAAGACCCCGTACCACTGCACATGTCCTACTCAAGGACGGTGAGTAGGATTTCAGTTTTTACCATCGGCGGAGCAGCACGGCTTCACTAAGCACAAGCGCTTGGAAGCCTCTTTTTCATTTATTCAACAGGAGTTCATCTACTGTTTATTAACCCAGTACATGTTTTACATCAATTGTAGACACAATTGTTTTAACCATTAAATGCTCTTTATACCTTCACCACCACGTCTTATATTGTCTCAAGGGTAAAACACTATTGTGGTGTTTTTGTTTATCTCTTGTCTCCCCCTCTGAGGTATCTATACAAGAAGAAACTACTGCACAAGACTCTATTCCATCAACTTTCCTCAGCGCCACAGGAGGTTATTCTACACAATGTACTTGTAACCATGTATTATTTGTTTTACTCTGTGCCCAGGACATACTTGAAAACGAGAAGTAACTCTCAATGTATTACTTCCTGGTAAAAATATTTTATAAATAAATAAATAAAAAATATTCAAGGTGTGGTCTTACTAGTTTTTGTATATACTTGTATACTTATCATATCCCCTCTTAGACGCCTCTTTTCTAATGTAAATAAATCTAATGTACACTGCCGACACGTTTAAATCGAGCAGGGCTAGTTCCGCAAGCCGGGAAATGTCCCGGCTTGCGAGCCGCACTCCCTCGGCTTGCCGCGCGTCACCGATGCGCGGTCACACGTCATCGGGTGTCAGCGCCCCCTGCACGTGCGTCCAGGGCTCCCCGAGGGAGTCCTGGTGTCCCGCGATCGCGGGATGGCGGCAGGGAGTTCCGGGGGACCCGGCGGACCCGATCGGAGGGCGCTCTTCCGCTGCTTCGGCGTGCGCCCGGCACCCTCCGGCGCGCGCCAGGTTACTGCTGCGGCAGAGAACGGGCAAATGCTCGAATAAACTCTGCCGCAGCAGTAGCTAGCCTCTCCTCATAAGTTAGAATGTCCATCCCCTTTATTAATTTGGTGGCTCTTCTCTGCACTCTCTCTAGTTCCATAATGTCTTTTCTAAGGAGTGGTGCCCAAAATGGTACTCCATATTCAAGGTGTGGTCTTACTAGTGCTTTGTAAAGGGGCATAATTATGTTTACTTCCCTTCCATCCATTGCCCGTTTAATGCAAGATAAGATCTTGTTTGACTTTGCAGCTACTGCATGACATTGGGCACTATTGCTAAGCCTGCTGTCTACAAGCACTCCTAAATCCTTCTCCATCAAGGATTCCCCCAATTTATCCCCATTTAATTTGTAAGTCGCCTTTTTATTCTTGCATCCCAAATGCATAACCTTAGATTTATCTGTATTAAAACTCATTTGTCATTTACCTCCCCACGTTTCCAGTCTCTCCAAGTCATTCTGAAGAGAAATTACATCCTGCTCTGATTCTATTACCTTACACAATTTAGTATCATCAGCAAAGATGGAGACTTTGCTCTCTATCCCAACCTCAAGGTCATTAATAAACAAGTTAAAAAGCAGGGGTCCCAGTACCGATCCCTGAGGTACTCCACTCACGACTTTAGCCCAACCTGAAAAAGTTCCATTTATGACAACCCTCTGTTGTCTGTCCTTTAACCAGTTTTCAATCCAGGTGCATATATTATTACTGAGTCCAATGTTCTTTATTTTGTACACCAACCTCTTGTGTGAAACCGTATCAAAAGCCTTTGCAAAATCTAAGTAGACCACATCAATTGCATTACCCTGGTCTAAATTCCTACTTACCTCCTCAAAGAAACAAATAAGGTTAGTTTGGCAAGATCTATCCTTCATAAATCCATGCTGACTATTACTAATAATTTTGTTTTCCATAAGGTATTCCTGAATATTATCCCGTATTAAACTTTCAAGTAGTTTCCCTACTATTGAAGTCAGGCTTACAGGTCTGTAATTTCCTGGTTGTGATCTAGCTCCCTTTTTAAATATAGGCACCACATCTGCTTTACGCCAATCTTGTGTACAGAGCCTGTGGAAATGGAGTCCTTGAATATTAAATATAATGGTTTGGCTATTACTGAGCTTAACTCCTTGAGAACTCTTGGATGTATGCCATCGGGGCCAGGTGCCGTATTTACTTTAATTTTTTCAAGTCGCTAATGAACTTCTTCCTCAGTTAACCAATTGTTCATTAATATGGAGGTTGTGGCTTCCTCCTGCGGCACTACTATTGAGGTTTGTTTGAGAAGGTACCCGGGCGCTATCTCTGTGTGGCTTATCTGATGTGCGGAAGTATAAAAAGAGTGGTGTAATACTGCCTGTGAGTGGTTTTCAAGTGGTATCCTCTTGTGACTCGGAACCCCAGCAGGATCTATCCAGGACCCTTGTAGGTAATGAATACAAAAAGGATGGGGGAGCACAATAGTTGGAAACAGGCAGTGTTATAGAACTTGTAATTGCTCTTTAAGATGAAGAAGTTATATCCTGAGCACGTATGGTAGCTCAGGTATCTAATGTCTAATTGGAAGGATAGGCACACATGGGTGTATGTATGTTGGTGAGAAGGTGAAATAAAATAAAGGTATATATAACTTACACGGCCTTGTGTGGTCCATAAACACACCATCCCCCCCCCCCTCATTGACGTATATATATGTATATGTGTTAACCCTATCCTCCTTTCTGTTTATACGAGAGGAAATCCCCCTGGAGCGGCACTGTGAACCAACGAAGCAAGCGGCCCACATATCAAGAAGAAGAACTCGTATCGCAAGAAGAAAAGCCTCGTCAGAAGCACACGGGACTCCCAAAGAAACTCTGATGCGACTGGGCTTACACAAGGCCGTGTAAGTTATATATACCTTTATTTTATTTCACCTTCTCACCAACATACATACACCCATGTGTGCCTATCCTTCCAATTAGACATTAGATACCTGAGCTACCATACGTGCTCAGGATATAACTTCTTCATCTTAAAGAGCAATTACAAGTTCTATAACACTGCCTGTTTCCAACTACTGTGCTCCCCCATCCTTTTTGTATTCAGGCACTACTATTGAACTTGATTCTTCCCTGGTAAACACATAGGTAAAGAATTTGTTTAATACCTCAGCTTTTTCCTTATCTCCAATAATAATCTGCCTACCCATCTCACACTGAAAGGGTCCTATATTTTCTTTTCTCATTTTTTTGTTATTAAGGTACTTAAAGAACTTTTTAGGGTTGACCTTACTTTCTATTGCAATCCTTTTTTCATTATCCGTTTTTGCTAATTTGATTGCCCTTTTGCAATTTTTGTTACATTCCTTATAATTCTGATACAATGTCTCCGTCCCTTCTGACTTAAAGAATCTAAACGCCTTCCTCTTCTTGTCCATTTCCTCCCCTACCTGTTTATTTAGCCACATTGGTTTTGACTTATTTCTTTTATACTTATTACCCAAGGGTATACACTGATAAGTGTGCTTTTCTAACAATGTTTTAAAGACTGCCCATTTATCTTCTACATTTTTCCCTGCAAAAACATCATCCCATTGTATTACTACTAGATTAGACCTCAGTTTATTAAAATCTGCCTTACTAAAGTTTAAGGTCTTTGTTGAACCCAAGAAATCTATTTTTTGATAATTTATTTCAAATGAGACCATGTTATGATCACTGTTACCCAAATGTTCCAGGACTTGAATATTTGTTATTACTTCTACATTGTTTGATATGACCAAATCCAGTATTGCCCCTCTCCTGGTTGGTTCCTCAATAATTTGAGTCATATAATTGTCTTTAAGCACCCCAAAAACCTGTTTCCTTTTGTTGTAACGCTAATCTCATTGCCCCAGTCTATGTCTGGATCATTAAAATCCCCCATTATGCAAACATGACTCAGTTTTGATGCATTTTCCATTTGCAAAAGTATTTTAGCTTCCTCAATCTCACATATATTTGGTGGTTTATAGCATATTCCCACAAACATTTTATTAATACTTTACCTCCACTGCTAATTTCTATCCACAAGTCTCTACCTTTTCATCATTCCCTTCATAAACATCATCCCTTATAATAGGTTTTAGATTCGGTTTAACATATAAACATACTCCACCTCCCATTCTATTTGTTCAATCTTTCCGAAAAACAGAATAACCCTCTAAATTAACTGTCCAGTCATGAGTTTCATCCCACCATGTTTCAGTAATGCCTATGATATCATACTGCTTCCTTGCAGCTATGAATTCAAGCTCCCCCATTTTATCTGTCAGGCTTCTTGCATTAGCAAGCATGCATTTAAGTTTTTTTTTCAGCCTGTACTATTATCTTATCTGCTCCTTCCTTTCTGCGCCTGTCATGATAGAGAGGATTTGGCCTGGGATTAAAGGGGTTACACCCCCATTTGGCCACCCTCTACTCTCATCAGGAAAGCAAGGGGTTAACTGGGCTGAGGTCCAGTAATGTGTTTTACCTTGCTTCACTATCCAAATGTTTATTCCCCTGTGTAAATGTATTGTGTTATCCTGGTGTTTGCACTCACACATACACTAGGGTTGATGCGGGAGGGAAGGGGTTAATGTTAAAATAGTGATTATAGCCCTTTGTGTAATTTTCCCGCCTTTTCAGGCTCCATTTTGCAGCCGTCCATAGGTCGCCATTAAGCCTTCATGCTTTCTAATGGCAGAAGTAGCGGTTTTGGACCTGTTTTCCAGCGACGACCAGCAGGTGGCGTCCGAGAGGAGGAGCGGCGGTTTCCCATTGTAAGTCAATGGGCTCATTGACTTCAATGGAGATTCCTCAACGCCGGCCTCGAGGAACAGGTTGGCAGCCATCCAAACCGCAGACCGCAAAAGCGGATACGTCTTTGAAAAGAGTTTAATCACTTCGGACAAGTTCAAAGACAATTGGCGTGGGAATCTTAGGTTCTAGGGCCCCTGGGAATAAAGTTCTTTTTGTCCCTAACCCCTAGGAACCCCCACACACGATCCACACCGGGTCCGGGAATGAGGGACCCCCGTAAAGGGTCGAGCGGAGAAGGAGGGTCGCACCATTGAATCTAATGGCGACGGGCGCCATGCATTGTCAATGGCGGCGCCGGCCATTGATTCCAATGGGGAAAAGCCGCATGGCGAAAAAACGACTAAGTGTAAAATGTTGAAATGTGTAAGTCCATATGTCCGGTTCTGGAATGACCAGAGGGATGGGATTTGGGTGGCATATAGCCAAGGTTCCGGCTTTAATGCATGCCCCTTCCCAACCCCCTCAGACCAACCAGACGGAGTGTGGACGAAGGTAAAGATTTGTGGATTTTCTCATAGACTTCAACGGCGGCGGTTCCTTCATTGAAAGTCTATGGCGGGAAACTCCATTGACTACAACGGCGGAGTTGCTCCATTGAAACCCATGGCGGCGGAGCCCATTGTTTTCAATGGGGATTTAGTGAAACGCTGAGATTTCTTTTTAGCGGAGATTTTTATAATAAAATATGAAACGGTTTATGTGATATTTGTATAACTCCGGTTCTGAAGGTCGTAGCGGGCTGAAACGTGGACACTATAGTGTACCACTTCCGGCATTAAGGTCTGGAAAGTTTGTACTCGCTGGACCTACCAGAACCGGGTATTTTAATATGTGTAGGTATTAAAATGTACTGCACCGACACACTTTATTCGAGCAAATACCCGGTATGTACCTGGCAGATACCTGGAATGCGCCGCTCCTAACCTCTGACAAGCCCCGTTGCATTTGCCTTCCCAGCCTGGGTTCATGCCTGGCTGATGGGCGGCTGATCTGTTAAATGATAATGATTAGGATTTAATAGGCTGCAATGCTTCGCGTGTCTACCAGATGGCATAAATTCATGAATTGTAATGCAGTTTATATATATATACTGTGCAGTATTGCAGCCAGCGGGAATAAAATGCTTCAATCCCTGCTTGGAAAATAACTCAATGCACTCGGGCAGAAAACAGTCACAAACCTCAATACACCCGGGTATACCCGAATTCGTGGGACTAGCCAAGCTCGAATAAAGTGTGTCGCCAGTGTATATGGGGTTTTGGATCAGCTCTGAAAAATGCAGACTCCATCTGCTATGTTAAATAAGGCAGGAAGGGCATCCTGGAGAATTAACATAGCCCGGTGATCAAAAGCTAACTGTCCTGATTGTTTATGCTAAGGGAAAGAACAAATGGGCTGAGTGTTTTTAAGTGTCAGTCTTCACACTTACAGGGAAGCCAAAATCTCCTTCAAAGAGATTTTTGCTAGACAGTTCGGCGCCTTGAGTGCAAGAGAAGGGTTGAAATGGTATATAAGTCAGAGTCAGCCCTTACTCAAATGTCTTCATGTGTCTTCATGCATGATCTTCATGTATTGCTGCGATGCCAACATCTGAAACTGAATTATGGAAGAAATGGCCCTTCCTGTATCCTGATGGCTTTTCTTGTCCTAACCTTTAAGTAAGTGTCATATTTTGTCCGTTATTTGTATATCTCGTGTGTTCACCTTTTTCAAGGAATAAATTATATTTTATCATATCTAAGTCTCGTTCAGTTCAACCCAGTTATATTTGGTGTGTGTATTCATAGCCTGTCACAAAGCTCCCGTCACAGCGCCCACTTGGTTTAGTCTTTAGAAGTTTTCTAGTATTATCTGTATTTACTATGGGTGCCTCACTGCTTGTCAAACTCGCACTTGCCCCCATTCTACCTCCATATCACCTTGTATCCGCCTCTATTCCATTTAGTTCATTGTCTGTTTCATTCCCCTCCCCCCTCCATCCTAGTTTAAAATCTCCTCCAACCTTTAGCATTCTCCCCCCTAGCACAGAAGATCCCTTTTCATTAGGTGCAATCCGTCCCTAGAATATAGATGGCACCTGTCAGAAAAGGAGTCCCAATGCTCTAAAAACCCAAACCCCTCCTTCCTGCACCACTTTCTTAGCCATGCATTAACCTCCCTGATCTCTGACTGTCTCCCTGCGGTTTATAGACAAACTGTATGGCAACAGTTGTAGAGCAGTTAGGACTAGCCCTTAGAGTTTTCCGCTCTTTAAGCTGTCTTTCTGCACCTCCTCCACACAACGGAGTTGACAGTTCAGCTTCTTTGGGATTGAGTTGCAATTCCACCTCCCTTTCCAGAGAACGTCCTATCTTCTCAGCTTCACCAGCTAAGGATTTTTCTGGTTTTGATTTGGCACGTATACATTGTTGGGTTGCCTGTTGGGCCGGTGAAGGTTTAGCTTAGGTGGTTTAGACTTTGCAACCTTGTTTTTTAGGTGAGCAGTGTTCCCAGCTCGCACTGTACCCTTTTTTCTTTGGGTTTTTGTGGCTGTAGGATACTGACGCTTGGTCAGGGTCAATACTTGTCCTTATAGTACTGTAATCTCATTCTCGAGAGATCCCTGTTTTTTGAGTGCGTCTTGCAAGTCTCTTCTCGGGTAATTTATCTGCGCACTTTGCTTTCTCTGAGTTTATATCAGTGTCTCCTTCATATTCTGGAGCTCTGTAATGTTTGTCGTCAAGGTTGCCGCTGCATCTGTTTTCTCCTTGGTGTACAGACTCAAGGGAATGGAACAGTCTCTCAGTCTCTCCAGCTCTTGCAATGGGAAAAAAAACCTCGGGCGCTCCCTCTAGACAAAATGTATGGGAAAACAATAATAATAAAAGTTATTTTCAGAACGTAACAACCTTATGTGCTACAGTATATAAGGTTCCCATCTGCTTCAAAGTCTCTTCCTGTGACTCAAAAACCCCAGTAGGACCTATCCAGGATCCTTATTGGTACAGAAATGCAAGGGAAAAGGGGGAGCACAGGTTTGAGAAATGATGGGGAAAATGGATACAATGTGATTAGGTCAAATATTCCTGAGCTAATAGGAGCGAGGATAATGGTGTGTGAGATATCATAAACACTTACACTTAGAATAAAGCTTATGCTGTCTAAAATGAAAGTGCGCTGTTCTTCCTGAATGAGTGTATCCTTAGAAATCACTCTTTGTACTGCTCCTATGCTATCTAAATGCATGTATAAAGAAATTTGACATCACATGTGGCTAGTATAAAGTCCTCTTGCCAACTGATCTCGCTTAGTATATTTAAGACCTGTGTAGTGTCTTTTAGGTATGATTTGCCTGCAACTGCATATTTCTGGAGAAAAATGTCAAGATATTCTGATAAATTTTGTGAAAGAGAGCCAATCCCTGATATTATTGGTCTCCCTGGAGGGGCTTCTAGGCACTTGTGAATCTTTGGTAGAAAATAGAAAACCGGTAATATGGGTTTCTCCCGATGAATGTATCCCCACTCCTTTTTATTAAGTATTCCTAGAGTTTTCCCTTTTTTTAATCTTAAATTTTCTCTTTTTTCAGTCTCTGTACTATTCAGGGCCTCCTTGAAGTCCACCTTCCATTTTTGCACATTTGCATGGAGGCCGGCTGTCTCCTGGCGTGAGACTTCCATCTCCAGGTTTAAGTTATGAAGCTCCTTCTGAGAGACTTTGAGATTTAAATTAAGATGGAGGATAGTTTTCTTTGAAATGTCCAGCTCCTCAGCGAGACTGTGAAGTTCCTTTCTGGAGACATCCAGTTTTGTGTGGCCGCAGTTGATCTCATGCTGTGAGGCATCCAGTACTGCGCGAAGATTGTGAACATCTTGCTGAAAGACTGTAATTTATTTATTTATAAAATATTTTACCAGGAAGTAATACATTGAGAGTTACCTCTCGTTTCTCGTAATCTCCTTCAGTGCCTCCTCATACTTCCGCTTCAACTTAGCCATCATTTTATCAGATTGGCAAAGCTTTTCCACCATGGTGGCATTATTAGTGTTTGCAGCATTTAGCTCGGACTTGAGACCGTTCAATTCTGTTCCAGATTCAGAGTACATTGCGAGCACCGTCTTTTGTAGCTCAGCATTATCTTCTCTCTCACGTTTCAATTGTTCCCGGAGCAGATCACAGTCACGCCTGGCAATTTTCAGGGCATCTTCAGGGCTGGTCAAGGGATCGTCACTCACTGGTTCCGGCTCCGCTTCCCTGGGATGGTTGATTGAGGGTTCCTCACTGTTGGCACCGGACAGACACTTCTTTGGGTTACCCGACTTCTGCCTTGGGCCCTCTGGATATTCGGTCATCCGCATGACGAATGCTCCATTTTCTCTAGGCTGCAGGGCATCTCGGTCTGTTCCTTCCACGGTACGTGAAGAACCGCTTTTCTTTTTCCGCCTTTTTGTTTTGGATGACTCCGCCCCCTCAGGGGTACTGGGGTCTCCATCTTCATTTGAAATTTTAGCAGCTTCACTGGATCCACCATGCTTTTCTTGCAACTATATTAGCTGACGGAAATATTCGGTGATCCGCTGCTCCTGCTCTTTCTCCTGCCGATCATATTTGTCATCACATGGAGCGGTCTTTTCGGTTCGTACCGAGTTCAGGCACCCCCACCATTCTTGGGGTGTTTTGTGGGTGTGACTCAGTTTGGGTTCCCCGTAAGAGATGTCTTCCTCCTCATCGGACTGGAAGGGCCACTCTTCCGTAGGGTAGGGTTCATTACAGGAACGCCGCATCTTGTCCTCCATTTTGGGGCAATGAGGTATATTTTTCTTCCTGACCTCAGGAGGCGCAATTGCAGCTGTTGCCACTGTATTTGCTAGAACCCCAAATGGTGGTAGTCCTACATGTGGGCATATTTTGCTTGTAGAGATCGTAGCTCTCACAGGCCTCTAAGTAGACTTTTTCTTCCCTTGGGTAAGTTTTACAATATTAGCACTACTATGCATGCATTCACTTTCATCGTCTGAATAAGGCCTGAAGGGACACTGCTCCATGTGGTGGGGTTCTTTACACCAGGAACAAATTTTATTTTTGCAGAGTCTGTATTTGACTTCAGCTGGGCAGCCATTTTTAAATTCCATGGGATTTTTTTCCCCCCAAAGGTGTATTCTTCACCTTGACCTATTGGGGCTCTATTTCTTTAAATACAATGCTTGATAGCTTCCCATTTCCTGGCTTCAGCAAAGGCATTTGGTTTTCTGCTTGAGTTCAGTAATTTTCAGTCTCATCTTTGGGTAATATAGCATTGACTCTTAACACTTTGGGTGCATGTTGTACTCCCAAGATACATACAGACTTTACTTGCAGAAAAAATATTCTCTTTTTACCCGGCGGGGCAATTTTACATACAGCACTTGCTTGCTGAAAATTCCCCTGCTTCAGCAAAACATTTGAAAACAACAAACGCCTATCCCTTTTAAGGGCTAACTTACTTCTTGAACCCTGACTACGGCTGTGTCACACTTGCCTCTGATCCGCGCGGAGACCGACTCAGGGAAGCACCACGGGGCAGAGTCATGCGCCCACGCACTGCCAGGGCAGTGCAGGCGCAGCGGCGTGATGGCGGAGCTCCGCGAGACGCATCGCGCACGCGCACGGGTTGCTCGGCAACCAGGAAGCAGGAGAACGTGAGGGAGCTGCTGGAGCCTCCCACAGGCGGAGACTTGCTGAGTAAACCGCATGACGTCATCACGTCACGACGCGCATCGCGCACGCGCGCGGGTTGCCCGGCAACCAGACCTAGCATCAGGAAAGCCTAATTGCAAGCTGTTTTTGATCAGTGTCTCTCTGACACCATTGGTGGACCAGAACACACCCCTGCAAGGTAATTGGACCCTTCCCACATATATACCTGCTTCTGCCTGTCCTTCATTGCTGAGCATAAACTCCTGTTTATGCATTGTGCTCACCGCTGCTGTCTAGTTTTGTCTTGAACTTTGTCTGACCTGTTTGACCCTGCCTGTTACTTGGATTTACACACTCTCCAGCACTTTGACCCCGGCTTCGTTACTCGACTACTCTACCTTCTATTACCCAGGACCTTGGCTACGAAACTCTACCTACCCGGACTCTCCAACCCTGGAACACGGCAAGTACCCTGACTACCCTGACCTCTCCAACCCTACGACGCGGTACGACTAGGACTACGCATTCCGGACAGGACTGCGTGGTTGTGGGTCGGTGCCTATACAACCCCACCTCAGCCCCGCGTTCTTTCGTCCTGTTTGTGGTGAGCGCAGCGTGACAATATGCTCAGCCCAACAAACATGGACGCCGCTGAGGTGGCCCGACGCTTAGACACCCATGAGGAATGCTTCCGACAACTTACCGGCTCATTTACACTAAAAGAACAACTAGTTTCCCAACTTAAACAAGATGTGGATACCCTGACTGAACAAGTTAGACGTTTAACTGTATCTACCACCAACCCCGTTCCACTCGCAGCCACTCCTGCACTTATCACACCTACCTCCGAACCACGACTACCTGCGCCCAACCGTTATGCAGGGGATCCGAGCGGTTGTCGGGGGTTTCTGAACCAGTGTTTCATACAGTTTGAACTAATGCCCTCTCACTTTCCGGTTTCACGTACTAAGGTCGCATACATAATCTCCCTGCTGACTGACGCCGCCCTGGCATGGGCTTCTCCTATCTGGGAGCAACGCCCAGATTTGACCTCTGACCTTACTCTCTTCATCACCGAATTTAGAAGGGTGTTTGACACCCCAGGGTGTAAGGTTACGGCTGCATCCACTCTGCTTAATATTTCTCAGGGAGACCGTACTGTGGCTCGTTATGCTCTGGACTTCCGGACGGTGGCGGCCGAGACCGGCTGGAACGATGTGGCTCTATCTGCAGTCTTCTGGCAGGGCCTGTCCGAACGGTTGAAGGATGAATTAGCAGCTCTGGATCGTCCCGCTGGACTTGAGAACCTGATAGACCTGTGCATCCGGATGGACCAGCGCCTCCAAGAAAGAAGGAGAAACAAACACCCCCGAGGTATACAATCGTCTTCTCTGTCTACCATAGGGCCTCTACTCTCCACAACTCCTGTCCTAGATGAACCCATGCAGCTGGGAGGGACTAGCCTTTCGCCTATCGAGAGGCAATGAAGAAGACGAGCGGGACTATGCCTCTACTGTGGCAATAACGGCCACCTGGTATTCAACTGTCCACTGAAGCCGGGAAACGCCAAAGCCCAGTGAGTATAAGGAGGATCACGCTGGGTACTGCAACTCTTCCCCCTCCTCCACCCTCTACGAGGTTTTATCTACCTATCTCCATATCCGGTGAGACCTTCACAGTACAGACACAGGCCTTTCTGGATTCGGGGTCAGGAGGAAACTTCGTGGACCAAAAGTTCGCCTTCAAGAATAAAATACCGTTGGTACCCAAAGATCGACCAGTAGGTCTTGAAGCCATTGACGGACGACCCTTGCAGCCCGCGATCATTTCCTTACAAACCATACCCCTTAACATCATGACTAGCGACTTTCACTCCGAGACTATAACCTTTGATGTCATTCACACCCCATCCTCGAACATCATTCTGGGACTTCCGTGGCTCCGGATCCACAATCCTGTCATTGACTGGACAGAGGCCACGCCACTTCGTTGGAGTTCTTATTGCTTGGAACATTGCATGTCTGCTCCAAAGGCAGTGGCAGGAATGGAGGTCACGGATCCTGACAGGGTACAGCTGCCGGGGATATACGAAGATTTCCGCGATGTCTTTGACAAACGTCAAGCAGAGGTACTTCCGCCACATCGGACGTACGACTGCCCTATCGATCTTCTACCCGGGGCCATACCTCCCAGAGGAGGGTCATACCCACTATCTATTCCTGAGACCCAGGCCATGAGAACATATATTCAGGAGAATCTCCAGAGGGGGTTCATTAAGAAATCTTCATCACCTGCGGGGGCAGGATTTTTTTTCGTCAAAAAAAAGGACGGAACCCTCAGACCCTGCATTGATTACCGGGGCCTCAACAAACTCACCATAAAAAAACGCTACCCCCTTCCGTTGATAGCCGAATTGTTCGACAAACTCCAGGGAGCCAGGATCTTCACCAAACTGGACCTCAGAGGAGCCTATAATCTGGTTAGAATCAGAGAAGGAGACGAATGGAAGATAGCATTCAATACTCGCGACGGGCATTACGAGTACCTGGTCATGCCATTTGGATTGTGTAATGCTCCTGCGGTCTTCCAAGACTTTGTCAACGACATTTTCAGAGACCTTCTGGACCACCATGTTATAGTATACCTGGACGATATATTAATTTTTTCCAGATCCATGCCGGAACATATGATGCATGTCAAACAAGTCCTGCAGCGTTTAAGAGAGAACCATTTGTATGCCAAGCTCGAGAAATGCCATTTCCATCAAACATCCACCTCTTTTCTCGGCTACATCATATCGGATACCGGCCTTGCTATGGATCCTACCAAGGTCAAGGCGGTACTCGAATGGCCCTGTCCCCTCTCCCTCAAGGCCATCCAAAGGTTCCTCGGTTTCGCTAACTACTACCGGAGGTTCATTCAGGGATTCTCATCGGTAGTAGCACCCATCACGGCACTCACACAGAAGGGAGCTGATCCTACAAGGTGGACTGAGAAGGCTCTCCAGGCTTTCGAGAGAATAAAGACGGCATTCGCCTCAGCACCCATCTTAACCCATCCAGATCCTTCGTTACCTTTTTTTTTGGAGGTCGACGCCTCCGATGTAGGAGCAGGTGCTATACTTTCACAGAGAAAGAATCCTCAAGCTCCACTTCATCCTTGTGCATATTTTTCAAAGAAATTTTCCTCCGCCCAAAGGAATTACGATGTAGGTAACCGGGAGCTCCTCGCTATCAAGCTGGCCTTGGAAGAGTGGAGGCACTTACTGGAAGGCACAGAGTCGCCAGTCACGATACTTACGGACCATAAGAATCTTCTGTACATTGAGGGAGCACGGCGACTAGGATCTCGCCAGGCAAGATGGTCCTTATTCTTTACTCGCTTTAACTTCCTCATTTCCTACATCCCTGGTTCAAAAAACATTAAAGCCGACGCCTTGTCACGACAGTTCCTGGTAGAGGATAACAAGGTGGATCAACAGGAGACCATTCTCCCTTCCACTTGTATTTTGGCTGCAAATACTTTTAGTGCCTTAACGGACATTACTAAGGCTCAGAACAACATCCCGGCAGGACTCAACGTTCCGGAAGACCGGTTGTTCACTCCCCGTAAATTCCAGAGGAGAGTCATGGAGTGGGGACATTCATCCAAGACTCCAGGCCATCCTGGCACCAAAAGAACTACTGAGTTTATCGAACGCACATTCTGGTGGCCCTACATGCGGAGAGACATACAAGCCTTCGTAGCTACGTGCGCTACTTGTGCTCGAAGCAAGACGCCACACAACAGACCAGCAGGTCTCCTTCAACCACTACCCATCCCAGTACGTCCATGGACACATATATCGATGGACTTCATCGTTGAGTTGCCCAAATCTAGAGGCATGGACACAATACTTGTGGTGGTGGACAGATTTTCCAAACAGGCACACTTCATCCCTATGAAGGGTTTACCCACTGCACCAATGTTATCCGAAGTTTTCATCAGGGAGATCTTCAGGTTACATGGGTCCCCTCAGGTCATAGTGTCCGATAGAGGATCCCAGTTCATCTCCCGGTTCTGGAGGGCGTTTTGTAAAAATCTGGACGTTACCCTACACTTTTCATCAGGATATCACCCCCAGACCAATGGACAGACGGAACGCACCAATCAGTCTCTGGAACAGTTTTTGAGGTGCTTTATCGCTGACACTCAGGACGACTGGGCGGAACTTCTCCCATGGGCAGAATTCTCCCACAATAATCTACAGAACGAATCATCCCAACAGTCACCATTTATGGTCAACTATGGCTTCCATCCGTCGGCACTTCCTTCCCTCATCTCCAAGTCTGGAGTCCCGGCCGCAGAGGACAGGATTCGCCACTTACAAGACCTATGGCAGAAGATCCATCGGAATCTACAGCACGCTGGTATATTACACAAGAGACAAGCGGATCGTCACCGAAGAGAGGTCCCAGGGTACTCTGTAGGACAAAGGGTTTGGTTATCTACCAAAAACATTCGGCTAAAGGTAGCTTCACCCAAACTGGCACCACGTTTTATCGGCCCTTTCCGCATCACCAAAAGGATCAACCCAGTAGCCTATCGGCTTGAACTGCCAAAAAATATGAGGATTCCTTCTGTATTTCACTCATCCCTTCTCAAACCTTATCATCAAGACTCATCCTCCAAAGGACAATCTAAACCTCCGCAAACCATACTGGTAGAGGGCCAACAAGAATACGAGGTTCAGACCATTCTCAACTCCAGAATATCCAGAGGAGGATTACAATATCTTGTACACTGGAGAGGCTATGGCCCAGAGGAGAGAGAGTGGATTCCTCATCATCAGGTACATGCCAACCGCCTCATCTCTGCCTTCCACCGTAGGCATCCTGAGAAACCATCTCTGGTTCGCCCGGAGGTCTCCCCTCAAGGGGGGGATACTGTCACACTTGCCTCTGATCTGCGCGGAGACCGACTCAGGGAAGCACCACGGGGCAGAGTCATGCGCCCACGCACTGCCAGGGCAGTGCAGGCGCAGCGGCGTGATGGCGGAGCTCCGCGAGATGCATCGCGCACGCTTCCGGGTTGCTCGGCAACCAGGAAGCAGGAGAACGTGAGGGAGCTGCTGGAGCCTCCCACAGGCGGAGACTTGCTGAGTAAACCGCATGACGTCATCACGTCGCGACGCGCATCGCGCACGCGCGCGGGTTGCCCGGCAACCAGACCTAGCATCAGGAAAGCCTAATTGCAAGCTGTTTTTGATCAGTGTCTCTCTGACACCATTGGTGGACCAGAACACACCCCTGCAAGGTAATTGGACCCTTCCCACATATATACCTGCTTCTGCCTGTCCTTCATTGCTGAGCATAAACTCCTGTTTATGCATTGTGCTCACCGCTGCTGTCTAGTTTTGTCTTGAACTTTGTCTGACCTGTTTGACCCTGCCTGTTACTTGGATTTACACACTCTCCAGCACTTTGTCCCCGGCTTCGTTACTCGACTACTCTACCTTCTATTACCCAGGACCTTGGCTACGAAACTCTACCTACCCGGACTCTCCAACCCTGGAACACGGCAAGTACCCTGACTACCCTGACCTCTCCAACCCTACGACGCGGTACGACTAGGACTACGCATTCCGGACAGGACTGCGTGGTTGTGGGTCGGTGCCTATACAACCCCACCTCAGCCCCGCGGTCTTTCGTCCTGTTTGTGGTGAGCGCAGCGTGACAGGCTGGAAGGCAAGACCCCTATTTCAACTACCATATTACACTTTATAGTGATAGGCAAGTAAGGTTTACCTGCTTCAGCACAGTCTCTCTCTCTCCTCTTGGAATCGGGAGAAAAGAGTCCATCTGTGGTTTTGTGGCTTTCTTCAGTGCAGTGTAGATTTCCTGCCTGGATGTGTATCCCTTTAATTCTGATCTCTGCTGCAGGTGAATTTTTGCTTTGTTGTTCAGGCTGTTTGCAGGAACTATGCAGGCAAAAGCACAAAAAAAATCACAGGCAATCTCCGTGGCCCCTTTTAACTTCAAGGGCCACCTCTCGTCCCGCTTCTGACACTATATGTGTTACGCCGATGCTCGCCACAAACCGGGACCGGACCGCGGGGCTGAGGTGGGGTTATATAATCACCGACCTGAGTCCACGCAGACTGATCCGGAGTGCGCAGTTCGTAGTCGTACATCGCAGGGTCAGGATTGGAGAAGGCAGCATCGTCGTTATGGAAGCAGGAGTTCGGCAACAGGTAGTCAGGATTTCCCCGCTTCAGCTTAGGAGCGTGAGCGCGGGGGTGGCTACTGCGCGAGGAGCGGCCTCGGCCCATGACGCCGATCTCAGCAGGAGGAGACAGCAGGCTGGCCGAAGTTCACCGCAGGGCAGCGTCGGGAAGAACCAACGCTTCAGCGCAGAAGTCCAAGGCAGGTCACTGCAAGAGGATCGCAGCAAGCCGCAGGAAAGGAAGGGTAGCCACTGCTAGGAGGGAATGCAGCAGGTACCGGTGCTGGCAACACGCTTCAGCACAGACGTCCCGGGTAGGCCACTGCAGGAGAATAGCAGCAGGCCAGTGCTGGCATCAACGCTTCAGCACAGACGTCCAGGGCAGGCCACTGCAAGGAGATAGCAGCAGGCCGCAGGAAAGGAAGGGTAGCCACTGCTAGTAGGGAATGCAGCAGTACCAGTGCTGGCATCAACGCTTCAGCACAGACGTCCAGGATAGGCCACTACAGGAGAATAGCGGCAGGCCACAGGACAGGAAGGGTAGCTACTGCTAGGAGGGAATGCAGCAGTTACCAGTGCTGGCATCAACGCTTCAGCACAGACGTCCGGGGTAGGCCACTGCAAGGGGATAGCAGCAGGCCAGTGCTGGCAACAACGCTTCAGCACAGACGTCCAGGACCAGGCCTCTGGATACTCAGGAACTTGGAAGGTAAGAACGCTAGGAGAGAGGCCTGGGGTGGTTTGTGGCAGAGACAGTAACATAGAGGTAGGAATAGTTATGCTCGGCGCTGGTTCAGAGCCAACACCTAGAATTTAAAGGGCGGAGATCCAATCACAGGAGGAGGGTGTGTGAGAATTCCTCCAATGAAGTAGCACAGGGCAGAAGCTGCAATGAGAGGCAGCACCTGTGCCATAGATTGCCAGAGGAAGCCTGCAACTGCACATGTCTGCAAGGCAATAGTCAAAGCCAGTAGTGGATTCCTTACAATATGTAAGAGACGTGTTCAGAGGTACGCAATTGGAGACTGTTTTAAGGTGAAATTAAAATAAGGCTTTATTGCGCCTGTTGCTTTAAACACAGCAAACATGTAAATCAGCAAACAAAATCTGCTCCACTCTGGAGTATATATACACTTGTGATCCAGTTCTCTTTAACTGCGTGGTTAGCCCAGCGATTCATCAGCCCAAATCATAGAGACATTTATATATATAGATAGACATAGATAATAGTCTTATAAGAAAGGTCTTATCTGTTAGCTGGATTGCTGTAGGGGAAGCTTCTCTGCTCTCTTGTATCCGCACCCTTGTGTGCTAAGGCAATGTCAGGCTCCAGGTTAGAATCTTGTCCCCTTTGTGTTGTTGTTAGCTTGCCGCTCAAGACATCTGTCCTTCCTTGGTTCAACCCAGTTGTGGAATAAGGAATCTCTCTTCCTGTCTCAGAGGCAGGCTTTTTCTAACGCCTGTAATCAGCCAGGTGGTGTTAGTTAATTGCCTACCAGCAGTTAACCACCACACTGCTGGATTAGAGGCACATTTGTGAACAGAGATAAGTCTCCTGTTACAATAATCAATTCTTGTATACAGTATATATCGTGCAGGAGAGAGTAAAATGTATAATCTCTTTGTTTTTTGTTCTTAATGCGCCAAGCGTCTTTGAGTGTAAAATCTTTTGTAAGTTTCTTAAAATGTTTTGCTTTGTTCAATACCTCGTTCGCTATCTTATGTCGTTGATTAGGGTTGTGTCACGGTAGCTTATGACAAGATATAATGAACACCAAATATCTGGGTTGAACTGAACGAGGCTTAGATATAATAAAATATAATTTATTCCTTAAATAAGGTGAACACAGCAATATAGTACAATTAACAGACAAGAAGGTAACACTTACTTAGGGTTGGGGGATGAAGAAGTATCAGCTAGCAATTCTCCAGCAATCCGGTGACATTCAAGATGGTATCAGAAGAAGAACTAAAAACTGTAGGGTTGACACAGTTTATATACCTGTGTAACCCTATTCTTAACATTGAATACAGACTATTGGTGAACAATTATCTGTATCCAATTCCTAACGTGGAGACACAGATTAACCCATGCCCCCCAGCTAATTAGCCAATGTGTACTGGGACTCTATGGGTAGCCCCATAATTAAATCAGGGGCGACAACCAGTCTATCAAATGAAGTATCTGCATTGTTGGTAGGTGTAGACATAACACTTACAAACCACTCCAGTTTGATGATTCTCCACCCTCAGGTAACAATTAGAGTGGCAGTCTGTTGATTAGTACTTGATCTGTTGATTAGTACTTGATCTGTTGATTAGCACTTAGTGTAAACAATCAGGCAATTAATTTTTGATCACGTGTTTAGGCTCAATCAGCCGGCTGCCCTTCATGACCTATTAGCCTAGCAGATGGTCTGCATTTCCAGAGCAGATCCAAAATACCACATATATATTTTAATATCTACACATATTAATAAGTTCCATTCTGGTGGGCTCAGTGGGTCAAAATTTGCCAGTTTTTAATACCTACAGTGACTCCACATATTGGCCAAATATCAACTCTCTGCAACCTCCAGAACTGGAGATACAGAAATGCACTTTAAAACATCTTTAAAATAATGAAACATGGGAACAGGGGAAAATACATTTTTCATGACATGACAAGGAGTAAACCACCTTCCTGGACCGCAGTCCAGTTGACCCCTTGCCTCCCTGGTGAGGTCAGGAGGTGGCCATATGGGGTGCAAACCCTTTAACACCGGGCCAACCCCCTCTCCCTCTACACCTCCCCTTCTTAATGGGTGACCTGTGGCCCACTGGCCCTAACGGGGAGTGGGGCACTGCTGGCACCATTAATGAGTCTCAGAGGGATAGTCCTGACGTGAAAGTCCATCAGCATTGCTGTTTTCACTACCCTTTTTGTGCTGAATGGTAAATTCAAACTCTTGCAAGGCCAAGCTCCACCTTAGCAACTTGGTCTTGTCCCCTGATGCCCTCTGCAGCCAACTCAGGGGGTTGTGGTCTGTGAGGACCGTGAAAGCCCTTCCATACACATAGGGCTGGAGTTTTTTGAGTGCCCACACAATGGCCAAGCACTCTTTCTCAATGGTGGCATAGGCCACTTCTCTGGGGAGTAGTTTTCGGCTGAGTTACACCACAGGGTGCTCTCTACCGTCGTCCCCCACTTGGCTCAACACAGCCCCAATGCCATAGTCCGAGGCATCAGTCTGTATGAGGAAATGTTTGGTATAGTCTGGGGCAGCCAGTATGGGGGCCCCAAGAAGCGCAGTTTTCAGTGCCTGGAAAGCAGTTTCACAGGCAGGAGTCCAGGTGATAAGCACAGGCAGTTGCTTCTTAGTCAAATCAGTCAGGGGTTTGGCCACGGCGCTGTACTGTGGGACAAACTTCCTATAGTACCCTGCGGTGCCCAAAAATGCCATGACCTGTTTCTTGGTTTTTGGAACAGGCCACTGAACTATGGCTTCTACCTTAGCTGGCTCTGGTTTGAGGTGCCCTCCACCCACCCTGTGCCCTAAGTACAGGACCTCTGCCATCCCTACCATACACTTAGTGGGTTTCAAGGTAAGCCCAGCCTCCCTGATCCTATCTAGCGCCGCAGCTACATGTCCTAAATGGGAGTTCCAGGAATTACTAAAGACAGCAATGTCATCTAAGTAAGCCCTGGCATAGCTCTGCATCCCTTCCAGTAACCTATTGACCAGGCGTTGGAAGGTAGCCGGGGCATTCTTCATCCCAAATCGCATCACTAAAAACTCATAGAGGCCACTTGGAGTGATGAATGCTGACTTCTCCCTAGCCTCCAGGGTCAGGGGGATTTGCCAATAGCCTTTGCTCAAATCCACAGTGGTCAGATACCTTGCCCCCGCGAGTTCATCCAGTAACTCATCCATGCGGGGCATGGGATAGGCATCTGACACCGTCCCAGCGTTGAGCAAGCAGTAGTCCACACAAAACCGGGTGGTCTTGTCCTTCTTAGGGACTAGAACTACAGGGCTTGCCCAAGGACTTTGGGACGGAGTAATTAGCCCTTGGGTCAGCATCTCCTCTATCTCCCTTTCCATACTGGTCTTGACCTCTGCTGACACTCTATAAGCGTGCTTATGCAGAGGCTGCAGATCCCCTGTGTGCACTGGGTGTTTTCTGAGATGTGTGGTCCCTGGCATGTCAGTGAAGAGGGCCCTAAACTTAGCTAGCATGTCCCTGGCTTCTACCTGCTGCCTAGCACTCAACTGTGCCCCTATCTCTACCTGCTCCACAGTGTTTCCCTGCCTAGCCTCCCCTAGGAGATCAGGCAGAGCATTGCTCGCTGGATCCTCCAGCAGTGGGCTACAAATGGCCATCACTGCTCCCATACTCAGTGCTCTGTATTCTTTCAGCATATTGACGTGATATGTCTTATGCCTCTCAGGCTCTACCTGTACAACTTAGTTGTACTTATTCACCTTTCGGATGACCGGGTACGGTCCCGACCAGGCAGCCATCAACTTGTTCTCCCGAGTGGGTTTGAGAACAAGCACCTGGTGTCCTGGGATGAATTCCCTGCTACGGGCATTCCGGTCATACCATTGCTTTTGCTTGGTCTGAGCGGCCCCGAGGTGGTCCTGGGCCACCCCCATGAGCATCTCTAACCGGTCTCGGAGATCTACCACATACTGGATCACTGAAGCATCAGTAGCAGTAGCCTCCCCTTCCCATCCCTTACGGAATAGGTCCAGAGGGCCACGTACCCTGCGGCCATATAGTAACTCGAAGGGGGAGAAGCCTGTAGATTCCTGCGGTACCTCCCGGTAGGCAAACAGCAAGTGCTGTAAATGAATCTCCCAGTCTTTCCCCTCCGCCTCTATAAAGGTCCGAAGCATCTGCTTCAGGGTACCGTTAAACCTCTCACATAATCCGTTTGTCTGGGGATGATAAGGGGTAGTGCGCCGGTGCTGTACACCGCATGCATCCCAGAGACAATGTAACAGTTCACTCATGAACTGCGACCCCTGATCGGTTAGGACCTCACTAGGGAAACCTATCCTAGAAAAAATGTTCAGCAAAGCTGCTGCCACTGTCTTGGCATCTATGGTGCCAAGCGCTACCGCCTCAGGGTACCGGGTGGCAAAATCCACCACCGTGAGGATGTAGCGCTTCCCTGACCTGCTAGGAATCATAAGGGGTCCTACAAGATCCATCGCTACTTTCTGGAAGGGTTCCCCTATTATCGGTAGGGGTTTCAGGGGTGCCTTCACATGGTCGCCCGCCTTACCCACTCGCTGGCAGGCATCACAAGAGCGGCAGAAATTGCCCACATCTCGAGATGCCCCCAGCCAGTAGTAACGCTGTAATAACCAGGCTCGCGTTCTTTTGACCCCCTGTAGAGGGAGAGGGAGTTGGCCCGGTATTAAAGGGGTTGCACCCCATATGGCCACCCCCTGACCTCACCAGGGAGGCAAGGGGTTAACTGGACTGCGGTCCAGGAAGGTGGTTTACACCTTGTCATGTCATGAAAAATGTATGTTCCCCTGTTGCCATGTTTCATTATAATCCTGTATTTTAAAGATGTTTTAAAGTGCATTTCTGTATCTCCAGTTCTGGATGTCACAGAGAGTTGATATTTGGCCAAAATGTGGAGTCACTGTAGGCATTAAGAACTGGCAAATTTCGACCCACTGAGCCCACCAGAATGGAACTTATTAATATGTGTAGATATTAAAGTATATATGTGGTATTTTGGATCTGATCTGAAAATGCAGACTCCATCTGCTAGGTTAATAGGACATGAAGGGCAGCCGGCTGATTGAACCTAAGCACCGTGATCAAAAGTTAACTGCCTGATTGTTTACACTAAGTACTAATCAACAGATCAAGTGCTAATCAACAGATCAAGTACTAATCAACAGATTGCCACTCTAATTGTTACCTGAGGGTGGAGAATCATCAAACTGGAGTGGTTTGTAAGTGTTATGTCTACACCTACAAACAATGTACTGTATATACTTCATTTGATAGACTAAACGGAATAGAGTGAACTACCCGTAACAGTTGCTGTCGGTACCCCTGGGGCACTACTAGCTGTCGCTTACCGGTCAATCCCTCCTCTATCCCTGGGTTCCCTTCTTCTCTATACAGGAGTCCCTGATACCATAGGCAGTGTTCAGTGCCTTCCCCTGCCTGAGATTCGGAAGCCCGAAGTCTCACGCCGGCCAGGGTAGGGTCTGTCTTCACTGCCTCCCTAAACTGGGCTCCTAATTCTGGCCACCCCCCAGTCATGTCATTGTCCGGAGAATGGGGAAAGGTGAGGGGAAACAGTAAGTCAGTCTGTGGTTGCAACTGATCCTGGCTTACCTCCCCGGGCTCCTCTGCGCCCTCCGCTAATGTTGGTCCCAAAGGCTGGGGGACTGTCGCCGCCACCATTGCCACTGTCTGGCTTCGGGTAACCGCCGCCACTGCAGCGGGTTTGGGCACTCGGTCGTAGGTGCAGGTCATCGGACCAAGATCATTGCCAAGAAGAACTTCAGCATCCAAACCGGGTAAAACCCCCACCTCCCGCACACCCTGGCCCTCCCCCCAATCCAAAAAGATTCTGGCCACTTGCAGGAAACGTGGCTCACCATCGGCCACAGTGATCTGTATCCCAGGGCCTGGTATCAATTCCTCTGGCCGGACCATATCAGTTCGGACCAGGGTCACTGCAGCTCCTGAATCCAGCAAACCGACTGCTTGCCGGTCACCGACTGTGACCGGGGTGAGATGTCTGCTCCGGCTGTCCGTCTGCTGCAGGTCCGCGCTGAGATGTCCTCCTGGCTGTAGGCACCGATGAAACCGGGACAAGCGTTGCATGGGACGTCTCGCTGGGAGTTGGTTCCATGACCGGTCCGGAGTCTGTAGTGGAAGCCATCCGCACGCGGGCTACCGGCTTCGCAGCTGGGGTGCGTTGCCCCTGATGGGGTCCGCCGGAACGCAGGGGTTCCGGGCAATCTGTTCTGATGTGACCCGGGCAGTTGCAGTTGTAGCACCGGCGCTCATGCCGGAGCTCCCCCGCTTTCGGTGGACTGCTGCCCGCAGGCGGCCTCTGAGTCAATTTGGGGGTTATTGGCAGACTTTTTGGCCGGTGCCGCCGCCACCGCCGCCTTGGCTACTGCTTTGGCGGTCATCAGGGCTCGGCTGGCCACATAGTCGTCTGCAAGCCTCGCCGCCTCCTGGTAAGTCTTGGGCTTCTTGTCGTACACCCCAGCCCTCACCGCCGGCGGGCACTGCTGCATGAGCTGCTCCTGAAAGATGAGGTCCAGCAGGCGTTGCTAAGTCCGTGCCTCATAGCCCTCCACCCAGCGTATCCCGTACAAAGCCATGCGGGTCACGTAGGTAACATAGGACTCCTGGGGCTGCCTCTCTTCCTGCCGGAATTTACCCCGGTAGGCTTCAGGGGTAAAACCGTACTGAAACAGTAACAGTTCTTTCAGGTGGTCATAGTCATCAGCATACTCATCTGGAAGCGCCATCATCGTCTGCTTAGCCAAGCCGGACAGTAAGGGGTCCATACGTGCAACCCTATGCTGGGGAAGCACTTTGTACCGCCGACACTGTGTCTCAAAGTTCTTTAGAAAACTGTCGATCTGATCAGTACCTTCCACGAACTTGGTGAGACTGTGCTGATCCAGTTTGAGTTCATCTTGGTTGGGTTGGACAGGGGGGCAATAAGCGGGTCTGTTCACTGCCATAGTGATAAACTGCAGCCGCTCCTCCGGTGTCCCTCTGTCTCCCCACGCAGTAATCAGTGCCAACATTTCAGGGGTGAACGGACTGGTAGCCGCAGCAACCAGTACCCTTCCTGTTGCACTGCTCCCGGGAGGTGCACTTGTTCCCTCCCTGAGATTCCACCGCCCCGGCACTAGGTTCCTTCCCTGATCTCCGGGTGGCTGTAAAAGGGCAAGCTGAGCCATATCCTGAGGCTCTGCAAGCCGGGCTTCATAGTCACCGATTGCGTCAACCATGTCTGCGACCTCCTGGTTCTCATAGGGCAGTCCATATTCACGGCACTTGTCCTTCAGCTGAGCTCGGGTCCTCATGTTGGATGAGCCTTCCGCCTCGCTCATGGTTCACGGTCACTGCAGTGAGGTGGTGTTACAACTTGTGTTAACTGTTGCACTACTGTGCGTTCAATATCTTTAGTCCCAGGAACTTGCAATTACTCTCGAGTTCCCACTTTATGACAGAGTCCCACAGGACACTGTAATATAGGTTCAGTTCAATCCCGCTGCTGCCACCAGTTAATTATAGAGCTTGTCACGGTAGCTTATGACAAGATATAATGAACACCAAATATCTGGGTTGAACTGAACGAGGCTTAGATATACTGCACCGACACACTTTATTTGAGCAAATACCCAGTATGTACCTGGCAGATACCTGGAATGCGCCGCTCCTCACCTCTGACAAGCCCCGTTGCGTTTGCCTTCCCAACCTGGGTTCATGCCTGGCTGACGGGCGGCTGATCTGTTAAATGATAATGATTAGGATTTAATAGGCTGCAATGCTTCGCGTGTCTACCAGATGGCATAAATTCATGAATTGTAATGCAGTATATATATATATACTGTGCAGTATTGCAGCCAGCGGGAATAAAATGCTTCAATCCCTGCCTGGAAAATAACCCAATGCACTCGGGCAGAAAACAGTCACAAACCTCAATACACCCGGGTATACCCGAATTCGTGGGACTAGCCGAGCTCGAATAAAGTGTGTCGCCAGTGTAATAAAATATAATGTATTCCTTAAATAAGGTGAACACAGCAATATAGTACAATTAACAGACAAGAAGGTAACACTTACTTAGGGTTGGGGGATGGAGAAGTATCAGCTAGCAATTCTCCAGCAATCCAGTGACATTCAAGATGGTATCAGAAGAAGAACTAAAAACTGTAGGGTTGACACAGTTTATATACCTGTGTAACCCTATTCTTAACATTGAATACAGACTATTGGTGAACAATTATCTGTATCCAATCCCTAACGTGGAGACACAGATTAACCCATGCTCCCCAGCTAATTAGCCCATGTGTACTGGGACTCTATGGGTAGCCCCATAATTAAATCAGGGGCGACGACCAGTCTATCAAATGAAGTATCTGCATTGTTGGTAGGTGTAAACATAACACTTACAAACCACTCCAGTTTGATGATTCTCCACCCTCAGGTAACAATTAGAGTGGCAGTCTGTTGATTAGTACTTGATCTGTTGATTAGTACTTGATCTGTTGATTAGTACTTAGTGTAAACAATCAGGCAGTTAATTTTTGATCACGGTGCTTAGGCTCAATCAGCCGGCTGCCCTTCATGACCTATTAGCCTAGCAGATGGTCTGCATTTCCAGAGCAGATCCAAAATACCACATATATACTTTAATATCTACACATATTAATAAGTTCCATTCTGGTGGGCTCAGTGGGTCGAAATTTGCCAGTTTTTAATGCCTACAGTGACTTCACATATTGGCCAAATATCAACTCTCTGCGACCTCCAGACCTGGAGATACAGAAATGCACTTTAAAACATCTTTAAAATAATGAAACATGGGAACAGGGGAATATACATTTTTCATGACATGACAAGGTGTAAACCACCTTCCTGGACCGCAGTCCAGTTAACCCCTTGCCTCCCTGGTGAGGTCAGGGGGTGGCCATATGGGGTGCAACCTCTTTAATACCGGGCCAACCCCCTCTCCCTCTACAGGTTGCCAGGTGTCCAGTATTAAACCGGACAGACCGGTATTTGGTTACTCTGTCCGGTAAAAAAATGAGAGATAATATATGTATGTGTCCAGTAGTACGTCTCTGGACTTAGTAACTTGCCGGCGGGGCGGGGACATGTATGTGCCCGGTTTTACGTCTCTGGACTTAGTAACCTGCTGGAGGGGCGGGGACATGTATGTGTGCGGTATTACGTCTCTGGATTTAGTAACCTGCTGGAGGGGCGGGGACATGTATGTGTGCGGTATTACGTCTCTGGACTTAGTAACCTGCTGGATGGGCGGGGACATGTATGTGTCCGGTTTTATGTCTCTGGACTTAGTAACCTGCCGGCGGGGCTGCTGAAATCGTGGGATTTCCCCCAAGAAGAGAGAGCAGGGCTGCTGCTGCTAGGGGTCTGGGCAGCTTCCTCCATCTTGTATGGCTGCTGCTGTGTAATGCAGCCAATCAGGAGGAGGTTGCAGGAGCCTGGGGTGTGGGGCCAAACAGCAGAGGAAAAGCATGCTGCAGAGAGAGGTGAGGCTGTGTCCTGTGTGTATTTGTTCTGTTTTGTCCTGGTGCGTGTGTATTTATACTTGTACTGTTATGTGTGTGTGTGTGTGCGTGTGTTTTCTCTCTGGCTGCCCTGTGGGGTTAATAATTACAGGGAGGGGGGGTGAGAGGATGAAGGGAGGGGGGCAGGATGAGAGAGGATGAAGGGAGGGGGGGTGAGAGAGGATGAAGGGAGGGGGGCGGGATGAGAGAGGATGAAGGGAGGGGGGCAGGATGAGAGAGGATGACGGGAGAGGGGGATGAGAGGATGAAGGGAGGGGGGATGAGAGGATGAAGGGGGGGTGAGAGAGGATGAAGGGAGGGGGTTGAGAGAGGATGAAGGGAGGGGGTGAGAGGATGAAGCGAGGGGGTGAGAAGATGAAGGGGGATGAGAGGATGAAGGGAGGGGGGATGAGAGAGGATGGAGGGGGGATGAGAGAGGATGAAGGGAGGTTGGATGAGAGAGGATGAAGGGAGGGGGGTGAGAGAGGATGAAGGGGGGGTGAGAGGATGAAGTGGGGATGAGAGGATGAAAGGAGGGGGATGAGAGAGGATTAAGGGAGGGTGGATGAGAGAGGATGAAGGGAGGGGGATGAGAGGACGAGGGGAGAGAGAAAGGATGAGGACGGGTGCAACAATCTTGGAATTTGTGGGAGGAGCATTAAGATCAGTATTGCTCGCCATGTACAGTATGACTGCAGGCAAGTTATTTATAAATGAACTGACCATTACATCATTTGTTCTAAATTTCACTCCAAGCGTGCACCAATTTGCATCAATTTGTAATATTTCAAATTCTATTGACTAAAAAAATCCTCGGAAGGGTGCTCCCTCCCAAGACCCCTCCCCAGATTTTTTAAGAAACAGAATACAAATTGGTGCAAATTGGTAAATACTTGGAGTGAAATTTAGAACAAATTACGTAATAGTCAGGTCATTTATAAATAACATTCTTTCTCACCAATGATTCTCGCGCGTGTCGCACCTTTCACCATTGTGTCCAGTATTTATGGACAAGCCACCTGGCAACCCTAGTCGTATTGATGAGGTTCTGTAGCAGATAATACTAGAAAACTTCTAAAGATTAAACCAAGTTGGTGCAGGAAGGAGAAGATAAGATAATAGGACAGGCTGAAAAAAAACTTAAATGCATGCTTGCTAATGCAAGAAGCCTGACAGATAAAATGGGGGAGCTTGAATTAATAGCTGCAAGGTGGCAGTATGATATCATAGGCATTACTGAAACATGGTGGGATGAAACTCATGACTGGGCAGTTTAGAGGGTTATTCCCTTTTACGGAAGGATCGAGCAAATAGAAGAGGAGGTGGAGTATGTTTATATGTTAAACTGGATCTAAAACCTATTATAAGGGATGATGTTTATGAAGGGAATGATGAAACTGTAGAGACCTTGTGGATAGAAATTAGCAATAGAGGTGAAAGTATAAAGAAAATGCTTGTAGGGATATGCTATAAACCACCAAATATCGGTGAGATTGAGGAAGCTAAAATACTTTTGCAAATGGAGAAGGCATAAAAACTAGGTCATGTTTGCATAATTGGTGATTTTAATTATCCAGACATAGACTGGGGCAATGAGATTAGCATTACAAGAAATGGAAACAGGTTTTTGGGAGTGCTTAAAGACAATTATATGACCCAAATTATTGAAGAACCAACCAGGAGAGGGGCAATACTGGATTTGGTAATATCAAACAATTTAGAAGTAATAGTAAATATTCAAGTCCTGGAACATTTGGGTAGCAGTGATCATAACATGGTCTCATTTGAAATAAATTATCAAAAAACATATTACTTGGGTTCAACAAAGACCTTAAACTTTAGAAAGGCAGATTTTAATAAACTGAGGATTAATCATTGGGATGATGCTTTTGCAGGGAAAAGTGTAGAAGATAAATAGGCAGTCTTTAAAACATTGTTAGAAAAGCACACTTATCAGTGTATACCCTTGGGTAATAAGTATAAAAGAAATAAGTAAAAACCAATGTGGCTAAATAAAAAGGTACAGTAGGGGAAGAAATGGAAAAGAAGAGGCAGGCGTTTAGATTCTTTGAGTCAGAAGGGACGGAGGCATCGTATCAGAATAATAAGGAATGTAACACAAATTGCAAAAGGGCAATCAAATTAGCAAAAATGGATAATGAAAAAAAAAGACTGCAATAGAAAGTAAGGTCAACCCTAAAAAGTTCTTTGACTACCTTAATAAAAAAAATGAGAAAAGAAAATATAGGACCCTTTCAGTGTGAGATGGGTAGGCAGATTATTGGAGATAAGGAAAAAGCGGAGGTATTAAACACATTCTTTGTCTCTGTGTTTACCAGGGAAGAATCAAGTTCAATAGTAGTGCCGCAGGAGGAAGCCACAACCTCCATATTAATGAACGATTGGTTAACTGAGGAAGAAATTCATAAGCGGCTTGAAAAAATTAAAGTAAATAAGGTACCTAGCCCTCATGGTATACTTCCAAGAGTTCTCAAGGAGTTAAGTTCAGTAATAGCCAAACCATTACATTTAATATTCAAGGACTCCATTTCCACAGGCTCAGTACCACAAGATTGGCGTAAAGCAGATGTGGTGCCTATATTTAAAAAGGGAGCTAGATCACAACTGGGGAATTACAGAACTGTAACCCTGACTTCAATAGTGGGGAAACAACTTGAAGTTTTAATACGGGATAATATTCAGGAATACGTAATGGAAAACAAAATTATTAGTAATAGTCAGCATGGATTTATGAAGGATAAATCATGCCAAACTAACCTTATTTGTTTCTTTGAGGAGGTAAGTAGGAATTTAGACCAGGGTAATGCAGTTGATGTGGTCTACTTAGATTTTGCAAAGGCTTTTGATACGGTTCCACACAAGAGGTTAGTGTACAAAATAAAGCAAATTGGACTCAGTAATAATATATGCACCGGAATTGAAAACTGGCTGAAGGACAGACAACAGAGGGTTGTCATAAATGGAACTTTTTCAGGTTGGGCTAAAGTCGTGAGTGGAGTACCTCAGGGATCGGTACTGGGACCCCTGCTTTTTAACTTGTTTATTAATGACCTTGAGGTTGGCATCAAGAGCAAAGTCTCCATCTTTGCTGATAATACTAAATTGTGTAAGGTAATAGAATCAGAGCAGGATGTAATTTCTTTTCAGAAGGACTTGGAGAGACTGGAAACGTGGGCAGGTAAATTGCAGATGAGGTTTAATACAGATGTAACGGTATTTGTGGCCCGGCCTGACCCACCCAATCTCACATTGGCCCCTGTGGTCTAACCGGTCCCCATTACAGTGTGATTGTGTCTGGTGGTGCACCTGTTGGCAACAGGACTCCTGAGTCTCCCGCATGATGGTGTGTGGGGAGGACCCGTCCAGACAGGCAGCTGAGGTAGTGTTTTGAGTCCTACCTAGTTCCAGTGCAGCGCCTCCACCTCATCAGGGTCCCTTCGGTCACTTGGGGATGGTCCTGGCGAGGAACTCCTCTGTGGTGCTCCTCTCTGTACATTCACTCCACACATGTACACGAGAGGGTTTGTGATTAAGAGCATCTTTATTGGTTGATGTGGGCTAGCTGCCCCTCGCAGTAGTTCCTCTAGCCACTCATATCAGTCAGTGCTTCCCTTTAAAAGGTGTAATTCTCCTTTAATTGGGATTCCCTATCCCAGCCGGGATGTCTTTACCCTGTGCCAGGTCCCTGGACACAGTCTTCCTATTCAGCTACTATAACATAACTCTTCTCAGAACCACGCAGGACACAGAACTAACTTTTAGACACAGTGCTGTGCCTTATGTACAATCTGGAAACTGACACACCTCTGACATCACTAACCATGGAGTCAGAGCCTGTGACCACTCCCATCCATACACAGGGCACCCCACCAGGGTGTGAGGGCAAACCTCCATAATTACTGCTGGCATGCCCACAACTTACTAGGCCTTACTGTCAGCAGGAGAGATGACTGTAGCCATTTTACAGCCATTTTACATGACCGCTACATTCTCCCCCTGGTGAATCCCATCGACCTCGCTGGGACCTAAATTTAAATACTTTCTTCCAGGAAGCACTGTAACACATAACACATAATTGTTAACATCACAGATTGTACATTATACAAAAAAAATGACCACAGTGACATCTCGCCAAGCCCGCCCCGACCAGCAGCCACGAGCCCGCATAATGCCTTAGTACCCCCTAATAATAGTGACTCGGGTCAGGTTTTCTAACCTCTCTACCACCCATGTCCAGGACCGTGACATGATAGTGCCTAGGCAGTCCCCTCTCGGGCCTATAGGTCACCCTGTGTTTGTGTATATTCCTCCCTATACTCCACACTCGCATCAGGTGATCTATTCTGTCCTCTGCCCTCCTTCCAGTAACTTCACTCCCCTTATTGACTAGGTACATCTCGATGGTTTCCCTAAGCCACTTTTCCCTGTTCTCTTCTATCTCCTCCATGAGGGGTTCAGGGACATAAGGGTACTCCAACCCGTGGGAAGACTTATATCGAGCCATTATTGCCCGTTCCGCTCTACTGATCCTAATTAGGTCAGCCCTACCTGCCCTCCCAGGTAGCACCCATGATAGGGGTTCGTCAGGATCCACAGGATCGGACAGTGTGTCGGGACCCATGGGCTCTATCTCCCTGTGCTCAAGCTTATACCACCGTTCCTGCAGCTCCCTATCTCGCTGTTCAGGGGTTGAACCTGTGTGAATCCCCTGAGTCACTCTCTTCCGCATCCCCCCATGAGAATACCCCCGATGTCCGTGCCGACCGTGGTACGGACCACCGTGATGATCCCAGGGCCTTGTCCTCTGTTTTATTGGTCGCAGGAGGCAACCACCGGCCTACCGCGGCCTTTCCTAATTCTCCCCCTCCCCGAGAATTGCCCTCCGTAGCGCAACTGCGCTGTCTTTCCCCAGTCCGTCTCTCTTCCCCCCCCAAAGGTATGTCCACAAGTTCCAGGCTAGGCGGGGACCCCGGGGAACAGGTCATGGGGGCAGGGGTTTTACCTAGGGCGTGGGGTTGGGCATAAGGGCAAGATGGGATACGCCACGGGACTACGACCCGTTCCCGGCTGTCCATGGACTGATCCAAGGAGGATAGCTCACCCTCATCCGTCTGCGGTTCTCCCATCCAGCTCTTGGGCCCTTGAGGTGATCGGGGACCTTCACCCGATCGCCGAAGCGTTGCTGCATCCTTCCCGTATCTTCCGCCGTCGCCACCGGAAATTATGTCCTCACTGGAACCGGAAGTGCCGCCATCTTGAGTGGGACCCCCATGCGGGATCTCTTCCTCAATGACGACATCCGGAAGCTCCGCCGTCGTCTCCACCGGAAGTGGTATCTTCTCCGCACGTGCGTCTTGGGCCTGGCACGGCCTTGTTTCCGCTTCACCGTCTACCGGAGCAAGGTAAGTAAGTGGCTTTCTCTTACCATTCCGCAAGGGTGTAGGCGTCTCTCGCCCGTCGCCACCATATCCTGGGGCGGAGGGACTCCGTCTCTCGGCTCGCCGATCTGCGGGGGACGCCCTGCTTTCCAGGCTGCTACTCACGCTACGGGGTGTCGTCCTCCCCAGTTCTGTCCTGGGCCTCGATTTCACCTCCGCTAGCTCACGGAGATCCTCATCCGAGTAGTCCCCCTTCCCCGACTTAGGGGTCACCGATCGGGGCGATAGTCTTTTTTTAGTGCGGTCGGACGGTGACCCGACCGTCTCGGTTGCTGCTGACCCAGCCGATTTAATCGACTCCAGTCCCCTTTCTCCGGGACTTGCACGATTGATCCACAGTGCACCAGGAGACTCGGCGGAGCGCCTAGCCGTATCCCCCGGGGGGTCAGCAGATTGGATCGGAATGAACGTCGGCATTGGCCATAAGTATAATGTCCCGCATTGTGGGCAGCGTGCCGCTGTGTTAACAATGCCTCCGGGCAGCCCGCATTGAAGGCAGAGCCCGACCACCGTCTCGGTGTTGGCCACCCTGACTACCAGTACCCCGCCGGGTACCGAGTAGGGCTGGGTGGAGACCATAGTGCCCACAGTGGAGGAGCAGGCCATTCTTTTAGTAGGGACCACTTTCAGTATGGGTCTCTCCAGGTCAGTGGTTCCTCGCAACTGACTGGTAGAAGCTTCTGGGCCAGCCACTTCCTGCTTCGGCTCCTCCTTCCGCTGGCATAGCTGGAACCCGCCCCCAGGGGTTGCAAGTATGGGCGGATCCCACAGGGGAATAGCATGCCCCTTAATTAAGGCCGCGCCTTTCTCAGTCCTGGTGGGCGTGGTCTGCGTTTTCGCGCCAATTTCCTCATCAGAGTGGGATTCTTGGCCCGCGGTTAGTTCCCGCCTTCTCCTGGCAGCTGCTTTTCGTGCAAAATATCCCTCCTTTTTGCACGTTACCTCCGCGGCCGGAACTACTTCTTGTAGTGGCGCCGTCTGGATATCAGTCCCTGGGCCCAGTGGGTGCATTCCCACAGGCCATAATTGAAAGTCACTCCCCCTGGTGGAAATCAGGGGAGGGTCCCATAGACTAAGCGGTTGACTCAGCACAGGGGCCGAATGAGTCACTGTCCATGAAAGCGCAGCCATAGCTTTCGCGCCATACCCCCCATCAGGGCGGGGCTCTGCTGTTCGCGCCATTCCCGGCCAGCTTTTTGCAAGTTCTGAATCAGCCATTTTCTCTGCGACTGGCCCACGCGGTCTCCCTAGCAAGCGGAAACCGCCATTTTGGGTGGCTTTAAAACGCCCGAAATGTCAGTTTGTTTGCTCTTCTCGCGGGGTTCCCCCCCAGTTATCACAATGTCCTCACACTCTTTAAGGGTGGCCCCTCGGTGTCCCAGACAGGACAAAAACGGGGCAGCCACAGCCTTCGCTCCACTCCAGAGCAGATTAGTGAAAGACAGCTCAGCGACAGTTTGCTCTTCAGTGGGGCGCACGCCACGGGTGCCTTCCCCATCAGCCTCTGGTCGCCATGTTGGGCTCTCCGCACCACGCGGATCCTCCATTCCTTGGGTTGTCACACTCTCGTACCAATTATCGTACATGAGGCTCCGCTCTGCGGGGCAGCCACCACACCAGTACAATAAAGATTGCTCAGATGCACCACCACATGTGTACCTGATCTAGGCTGGACTCATGTTGCACTACCTCAGGCTAGGCTCACTCTCTCAGTGTCTGCTGTAACTCCTTCCTCCCAGTCTGTGCTCCCTATGGTAAGTGTCTGGAATGGGCTAGAGTACTCTGGCTCTGCCATGCAGTACTTGGGGCGTCTACCTCTCTTGGTCAGCCTAGCGCAGACCCTCTCCAGGATTCCTGACCACGTTAACAGGCTATCCCTTCTGGCGTCCTACCAACTAGCACTACCTCAAAGCGACTCGGTCAGCTATAGCCCGGCTCCAGACCCCTCATTCCTTTCAGGCCCCTATGTCGTCCCTGCGAACTGACAATACCCTGTCAGCCCCTGACCACCCCTAGGTCCGTCCCTACGCAGCACAGAGTGGCAGCAGACGCTCTCCCTGTTTCCCAGTGTGCCTAGCTAGAGCCTGTCCTGTTGACAGATCTGATCTCAGCAGCTCGCCTCCAAATGTAACGGTATTTGTGGCCCGGCCTGACCCACCCAATCTCACATTGGCCCCTGTGGTCTAACCGGTCCCCATTACAGTGTGATAGTGTCTGGTGGTGCACCTGTTGGCAACAGGACTCCTGAGTCTCCCGCATGATGGTGTGTGGGGAGGACCCGTCCAGACAGGCAGCTGAGGTAGTGTTTTGAGTCCTACCTAGTTCCAGTGCAGCGCCTCCACCTCATCAGGGTCCCTTCGGTCACTTGGGGATGGTCCTGGCGAGGAACTCCTCTGTGGTGCTCCTCTCTGTACATTCACTCCACACATGTACACGAGAGGGTTTGTGATTAAGAGCATCTTTATTGGTTGATGTGGGCTAGCTGCCCCTCGCAGTAGTTCCTCTAGCCACTCATATCAGTCAGTGCTTCCCTTTAAAAGGTGTAATTCTCCTTTAATTGGGATTCCCTATCCCAGCCGGGATGTCTTTACCCTGTGCCAGGTCCCTGGACACAGTCTTCCTACTCAGCTACTATAACATAACTCTTCTCAGAACCACGCAGGACACAGAACTAACTTTTAGACACAGTGCTGTGCCTTATGTACACTCTGGAAACTGACACACCTCTGACATCACTAACCATGGAGTCAGAGCCTGTGACCACTCCCATCCATACACAGGGCACCCCACCAGGGTGTGAGGGCAAACGTCCATAATTACTGCTGGCATGCCCACAACTTACTAGGCCTTACTGTCAGCAGGAGAGATGACTGTAGCCATTTTACATGACCGCTACATTCTCCCCCTGGTGAATCCCATCGTCCTCGCTGGGACCTAAATTTAAATACTTTCTTCCAGGAAGCACTGTAACACATAACACATAATTGTTAACATCACAGATTGTACATTATACAAAAAAAATGACCACAGTGACATCTCGCCAAGCCCGCCCCGACCAGCAGCCACGAGCCCGCATAATGCCTTAGTACCCCCTAATAATAGTGACTCGGGTCAGGTTTTCTAACCTCTCTACCACCCATGTCCAGGACCGTGACATGATAGTGCCTAGGCAGTCCCCTCTCGGGCCTATAGGTCACCCTGTGTTTGTGTATATTCCTCCCTATACTCCACACTCGCATCAGGTGATCTATTCTGTCCTCTGCCCTCCTTCCAGTAACTTCACTCCCCTTATTGACTAGGTACATCTCTCGATGGTTTCCCTAAGCCACTTTTCCCTGTTCTCTTCTATCTCCTCCATGAGGGGTTCAGGGACATAAGGGTACTCCAACCCGTGGGAAGACTTATATCGAGCCATTATTGCCCGTTCCGCTCTACTGATCCTAATTAGGTCAGCCCTACCTGCCCTCCCAGGTAGCACCCATGATAGGGGTTCGTCAGGATCCACAGGATCGGACAGTGTGTCGGGACCCATGGGCTCTATCTCCCTGTGCTCAAGCTTATACCACCGTTCCTGCAGCTCCCTATCTCGCTGTTCAGGGGTGAATTCTCCCTTGGCCCACCAAAAATCAACTACATCCTCCCTTCGGATAAGGAATCGCGTACGATCCATCCAGGCCGCAAAACCTTCAAAGAGTGGGGCCCACCAACGGTGTTCTTTGAAACTGGCAACTTACACATTAAATGGGGATAAATTGGGGGAATCCTTGATGGAGAAGGATTTAAGAGTGCTTGTAGACAACAGGCTTAGCAATAGTGCCCAAAGTCATGCAGTAGCGGCAAAGGCAAACAAGATCGTATCTTGCATTAAACGGGCAATGGATGGAAGGGAACAAAACATAATTATGCCCCTTTACAAAGCATTAGTAAGACCACACCTAGAATATGGAGTACAATTTTGGGCATCACTCCTTAGAAAAGACATCCTGGATTTAGAGAGAGTGCAGAGTTGAGCCACAAAATTAATAAAGGGGATGGACAATCTAACTTATAAGGAGAGGCTAGCTAAATTAGATTTATTTACATTAGAAAAGAGGCATCTAAGAGGGGATATGATAACTATATACAAATATATTCAGGGACAGTACAAGGAGCTTTCAAAAGAACTATTGATCCCAAGGACAGTACAAAGGACTCGGGCCATCCCTTTAGGTTGGAGGAAAGGAGATTTCACCAGCAACAAAGGAAAGGGTTCTTTACAGTAAGGGCAGTTAAAATGTGGAATTCATTACCCATGGAGACTGTGATGGCAGATACAATAGATTTGTTCAAAAAACGGTTGGACATCTTTTTAGAAAGGAAAGGTATTGTAACTGAGTGCTCACCACAAACAAGGCGTGACCGCTAGGCCAAGGTGGGGGTATATATATAAACACCAGCCCACAGCCGCGTGGGCGCGTCTGGAGTGTAGAATGGTCAAGGTAGCCGGGTCGGGGTTGGATGGTCAGAGATATTTGCTGAGGTCAGGGTTGGAGAGGTGCGGATTGTTGCAGGTACTTAGCCATGGTCAGGATTGAAGAGGTGCGGATCATCGTGGTACTTTACCGAGGTCGGGATTGGAGAGGTGCGGATCGTCGTTGGTAGCCGGTGTCAGGAGCGTTGAAGAGCGGATTCCAGAAGAATAGCCATGGTCAGGAACAGAGAAGCTAGGAACCATACAAGACTGTGGAGGCAAGCGTAGCAGTGAACACTTCGCACATACACTGGCGACACAGTTTATTACACTGCGGCCAGATCCGCAAGCCGGGAGATTTCCCGGCTTGCTAGTGGCCGCCCCTCGGCGTGCCGCGCGTCATAGACGCGCGGTCACGCGTCTTCGGGAGCGTGCGCCCCCCTGCACGCGCGTCCAGGGCTCCCCGAGGGAGCCCTTGTGTCCCGCGATCGCGGGACGGCGGCAGGGGGTTCCGGGGGACCCGGCGGACCCGGCAGCGGTAGGGAGAGCGCCCCGATCGGAGGGCGCTCTTCCGCTGCTTCGGCGCGCGCCCGTCACCCTCGGGCGCGCGCCAGGCTACTGCTGCGGCCAAGAACGGGCAAATGCTCGAATAAACTTGGCCGCAGCAGTAGGAAGGTTTATGCTCAGCCGATTTGCCAATGTGCCGGCTGAGCATATATAGGAGAGAGATGCCAATGAGGAACAGGCTGGAGGAGGTGTGTCAGTAAGGCAGGGCGTGATAGGCTGAAGGGATGCAGGAGACAGGTCTGGCAAGGATCCCTGATGACACCAGATGACGTGACTCGTGCGCGCGCTTACCATACACCGCATGTGCGCACCGATGACGTCGTCGTGTGGGCGGAGTCTGGAGGTGGGGCCGGAGGGACGCGTATTTACCTCCGCGCGGGGTGCGCGTGCGACCATAGCATAATAGCATAGCAACTGGTCACAGGAGGAGGAAGAAGAGCGTCATGGTTGATGGGTGTAGTGGGGGTCCCGAACATGGGTTGGGGTAAGCACCGGGTGCGCCGAGTACCACGGATCCTGAGAGGTGTACAGGGATATACCAAATAAGTATACATGGGAAGAATGTTGATCCAGGGAATAATCCGATTGCCAATTCTTGGAGTCAGGAAGGAATTTATTTTCCCCCTTATCAGATATCATTGGATGATACGACACTGGAGTTTTTTGTTTGCCTTCCTCTGGATCTATAAGGAAGTATAGATATAGGATAAATTTAGCATAGGTTGAACTTGATGGACGTATGTCTTTTTTCAACTTCATCTACTATGTAACTATGTCCAAATCAGGGTTCAGGGTCATATTGAATTCTCCTCCTAATATTATATCTCCCGAGGGGAAGCCCCCAATTTCTTCTAAGATTGATTTCAGAAAATCAATTTGTTGATCATTCGGAGCATATACATGGTTAGTCTAATCCCTGACAGAAGGCCTCTCACCATTATAAATCTGCCCTTCTTATCTCTTTTAATTTCTACCATTTGAAATGGGATGTCGTGTTTTAACATAATAGCTTCTCCTCTTTTCTTTTTGTAAAAAAAATAATAATAAGTCAACGGGAAAGTACCCCGAAAAGTGTTATTAGGCTTCTGTTGTTAAAATTAGTTCCTGGAGAAATAAAATATCTGCCTGCATCTTCTTAAATTCTCTCAGAGCTACAGTAGTCTCCTTTTATTGTTTGAATTTAGTCCCTTTACATTTAAAGAGACTATTTTTATGGGCCTGTCTTTCTAACTATTGACCGGTCTCCCTCCTGACTTTTGCCTCTAAACTCCTTGAATGACACCGTGGACCACCCTCTTCGCCTTCACATTCTCCATACTCTTGGTAACAAAGCTCTATCCTGGATCTCTTCTTACCTCTCCCATTGTACCTTCAGTGTCTCTTCTGCTAACATCTCCTCCTCTATTAATCTCTCTGTGGGGGCACCCCAAGGCTCTGTCCTGGGACCTCTCCTCTTTTCTTTGTACACACTTTCTCTAGGTGACCTAATCACATCTCTTGGATTTAAATATCACCTCCATGCTGACGACACACACATTTACTTTTCAACCCCTGACCTTACACCTGCTGTACAGATCAAAGTTTCTGAATTTCTCTCTGCGATATCAACCTGGATGGCAGATTAAATTTAACCTGGCAAAAAGAGAGCTCCTTATACTTCCTCCCAAACCTGGCCCTACTACCTCCTTCCACATTACTGTTGGAAGTACTATCATTCACCCAGTAGCCCAAGCACGCTGCCTAAGGGTCACACTCAACTTCTCTCTCACATTCTCCTCTCACATTCAAAACCTGTTGTTTTTTCCACCGCAATGTTACAAAGATACACCCTTTCCTCTGTTGCTCGACTGCTAAAACTTTGACTCAGGCCCTCATTCTCTCCCGTCTTGATTACTGTAACCTCCTGTTGTCCGGCCTCCCTGCCTCTCACCTGTCTCCCCTGCAATCTATCCTAAACACTGCTGCCAGAATCACTCTACTCTTTCCTAAATCTGTCTCAGCGTCTCCCCTCCTGAAATCCCTCTCCTGGATTCCGATCAAATCCCGTATCACACACTCAATTCTCCTCCTCACTTTTAAAGCTTTACACTCTTCTGCCCCTCCTTACATCTCAGCCCTGATTTCTCGCTATGCACCATCCCGACTCTTTGTAACGCTTGCGCTCACTACGAACAAGGCGGGACCCCGGTACTGAGGTGGGAGAGTATAGAACACGCCACCCACAGCAGCGGAGGCACGTCTGGAGAGTGGATAGTCAAGGTTTGCCGGGTAAGGGTTGGAGAGAGTAGAATAGTCATGTGTAACGCCTGGCCAGTCTCCAGTACTGAGGTGGGTAAGGGTATAACACCCACCCACAGCAGTGGGGGCATGCCCGGACTGTGGTAATAGCGCGTCCGGGCCTGGTGAGTAAGGGTTAATGTAATACTTGCTGAGTCCGGGGTGCCAGAGGTCGGAGTGTAATGTCCAAGTGCCAGAGTTCAGGGGTTGGAGAGAGCAGCGTAGTGATGTCCGAAAGCCAGGGTTCACGGGCAGGAGAAGACAGCGTAGTCAAGTCCAAAGCAGAGTTCAAGTTCAAGCCAAAGGAATCCAAACAGGGGCAGGGACAGGACCCAGGGCTGAAACAGACAAGGGAACTAGGCAGAGACACTGCACACACAGGAGCTACAGGAAAGCTATGCAGAGCAAGGACTGAGAGGCCAGAGTGGGGTTATACGGGAAGAAGGGCCAATAGGGATGAAGGGAGGAGCATAGGTTTGAGTGGGTACTTGCAGGGATAGGTCTGAGAGAGGAGGGGAGGAGACAGGGAGGTAATCGAGCGTTATTGCCTGCAACTGGTGGGGGGCGGAGCCAGAGCGTGGGGGCAGCAGGTAAGTAGAGCGGGTGCGCACGCCTCCTGTAACCCTGTTATGCGCGCGCACCCCGCGTGCACCAGAGCGTGGGATAAGTACAGCGGAGGAGGTGCTCTGCACAGGAGACAGAGGGGAAGGAGGAGCGGAGGAAGCAGGTAAGGAGAGGGCAGGGATGACGGAGGCATGCCGAGAAGCGTGTGTACCTCGATAGGGAACCCGCGATCGGTAGCGCGCGCGATTGGTGAGGGGACCGCGCGCGTGCGCAGAGCGTGAGCCTGGGCGTGTGGGTCGTGTCGTGGAGGAATGGCTCAGGGAGGGAGATAGAGATTGAGGATGTAGGGGAGCGGAACGGCTTGCCACTGTGGGACCTGGGGTAACGGGGACACGCTGGGGACACGCTGGGAACTGCGAGTCCCCCGATCCGTTACAGTATCCCCCCCTTAAGGATTGGACTCCGGACAATCCTCCCAAGGTCTATGAGGGAACTTCCGACGGAACTGTCTGAGGAGTGCTGGGGCATGGATGTGATGGGATGGTATCCAGGAGCGCTCCTCCGGGCCATATCCTTTCCAGTGTACGAGAAACTGGAGTCTGCCCCTGGACCAGTGAGAATCGAGTATGGACTGGACTTCGAATAGGGGGAAGTGCAAGTCGGTATGCGACCGGGTTGATCCTTTCGAGGACCTTGAAAGGACCCAAGAATCTCGGGGCCAGTTTCTGGGAAGGAGTCTTGAGCTTGATATTCTTGGAGGATAGCCAAACTCTGTCTCCAGGTTTGAATACTGGACCCACTTGATGTCGCCGATCAGCTTGCGTTTTCTGTATTTGAACGGAACCTTGCAAAGCTTTTAAGATCTTTTTCCAAGAATTTTGAAGACTGGAAATGTGAGAATCTGCTGCGGGAACACCAGAGGGGAGGGAGGAGAGGGGAAGACTGCTTGGATGGAATCCATAGTTAATGAAAAATGGCGACTCTTGCGTGGATTTGTTTTTTAATGAGTTAATGGCAAACTCAGCCCAGGGTAACAGGTCCACCCAATTGTCCTGCGATTCAGACACGAAGCATCTCAGATACTGCTCCAGCGTCTGATTCATTCTCTCCGTCTGCCCGTTGGTTTGTGGGTGATAACCCGAGGAAAATAGAAGGGAAATGCCAAGTCTCTGAGAAAAAGCTCGCCAAAACTTAGAAATGAATTGAGTACCTCTGTCTGAAACAATCGAAATAGGAACACAGTGTAATCTGAAAATTTCCTTAGAAAAAACGTCGGCCAAGGTGGCTGAATTGGGGAGACCCTTGAGGGGTATAAAGTGTGTATGCTTGGAAAACCTGTCTACTACGACAAGGATCGTATTCATCCCTTTAGAATTGGGAAGTTCAACAATAAAGTCCATGGAGATGTGTTTCCAAGGTTGTTCCGGAATAGGAAGAGGCATGAGAAGACCAGAAGGTTTGTGTCGGGCGGATTTGCTCTGGGCACAGACTGGACAAGCTCTGGTGAAGTCAAAAATGTCCCTGTTCATCTTAGGCCACCAAAATGTCCGTTTGATAAGATCTACCGTCCTCTTGAAGACTGGATGATCAGCATATCTAGACGAATGTCCCCACAGAAGTATTTTGTGGCGAAAACGCGGGGCAGCGTACAAACGTCCTTCTGGCACTTTAAATGTCCTAGGAATATGAGCCTGGGCTTTATTGATTTCATCCAAGACATCAAAGTTGTTGGCGGAAATAATACACTTAGCGGGAAGAATCGTCTCCGAAGCTTCATTAGATTCGTTCTCCGTGGAGAACTGACGTGACAAGGCGTCGGCCTTGATATTCTTGGTGCCAGGAATATAAGAAATAGTGTAATTGAACCGAGAAAAGAACAAAGCCCAAAGAGCTTGACGGGATCCCAACCGACGAGCCCCCTCAATGTACAATAAGTTTTTGTGATCGGTAAGGATGGCTACTGGCTCCTTGATACCCTCGATGAGATGTCTCCATTCTTGGAGGGCCATTTTGATGGCCAGAAGCACACGGTTCCCAACATCATAATTTCTCTTGGCCGAAGAGAACTTCCTGGAAAAGAATCCACAGGGATAGAGTTTTTCCTGTGGGGAAGATCTCTGAGAAAGCACTGCGCTGGCTCCCACATCTGAGGCGTCTACTTCTAGAGTAAAAGGAAGAGTAGTATCCGGATGCCGAAGGATGGGGGCAGACACGAAGGCTCTCTTGAGAAAGTCGAAGGCTTCAATGGCCTCAGGGGACCAAACAGTCGGATCAGCACCTTTCTTGGTCAGGGCAGTGATAGGTAGATCAATAGTGGATAAATTAAGGATGAATTTCTGGTAGTAATTAGCGAAGCCAAGGAAGCGCTGCACGGCTTTGAGGGAGTTCGGCAACGGCCAGTCGAGTACCGACTTCAATTTATCAGGGTCCATGGTGAAGCCTTTGTCAGAGATTATATAGCCTAAGAAGGCTGTAAAAGATTGATGGAACAGACATTTCTCCATTTTCGTGTAGAGGCGATTAGCTTTGAAGCCGAGAGAGTACCAACTTGGTATGGCGAATGTGCTCCTCCAAGCTTTTGGAGAAAATGAGGATGTCATCCAAATATACGATGACGAACATTCACAAAATGTCCCGAAAGATATCGTTCATGAACTCTTGGAAAACAGCAGGGGCATTGCATAGGCCGAACGACATCACTAAATACTCATAATGTCCCGACCGCGTGTTAAACGCGGTTTTCCATTCGTCCCCGTCTCTTATACGAATAAGATTGTAGGCTCCTCTTAAATAGAGTTTGGAGAATATAGAGGCACCTTGTAGACGGTCGAAGAGTTCTGAAATCAAAGGAAGGGGGTAACGTTTTTTTACCGTAATCTTGTTAAGCCCACAAAAGTCGATACAGGGTCTTAAGGAGCCATCCTTCTTTTTCACGAAGAAGAAGCCTGCCCCAGCGGGGGAGGTGGAATTCCGTATGAACCCCTTCTTAAGATTCTCCTGGATGTATGACGTCATCGCTTCCGTCTCGGGCACAGATAAGGGATAAGACTTGGACTTGGGAAGTATGGTTCCAGGAATTAAATCAATGGGACAGTCATAAGAGCGATGAGGGGGTAACACCTCAGCCTGGGTTTTATTGAAGACATCTAAGTATTCATGATATACCTTCGGCAAAGCAGAGTGGGAAGATGAGGTGGTGTCAAGGCCAGCGAGCACGGCAACAGAAGGAGACACCGTCTTCTCTGAGGTATCAGCCCATTGGATCGGCAAAACATTGGTCCAATCAATACGCGGGTTGTGCAGCTGAAGCCACGGCAATCCCAGAATAACCTGGACAGTAGGAGAGTGGAAAACATCGAAGACCATTACCTCGGTATGACCATCCGCGGTGGTCAGGGTAAGTGGAATGGACTCCCAAATGATGAAGGCTGGTTGGAGCGGTCGACCGTCAATAGCCTCCAGGCCAATGGGCGACTTTTTCATGACTAACGGGATTTGATTGCTGCAAGCGAAGGCGTGATCAAGAAAGTTGCCACCAGACCCGGAATCGATGAACGCTTCAATCTCTACTTGAAGATCCGGACCCACGAGAGTTATGGGGAGGAATATTTTCTTCGGTAGTTCCTTAGGGAGAGAGGGGCAAGGAGAAATAGTACCCAGTAGAAGCCCCTCTACCTTTACTGGGCGTTCCCGTTTCCCGGTTTCAAGCGGCAGTGACGAAGTTGGTGTTCTGGGGAACCGCAGTAATAGCAGAGACCCTCCTCACGGCGTCGCGCTTTCTCAGCGGCCCAAAGCTGTTGGCTACCGATTTGCATCGGTTCAGGGGCGTCCAACGCAGGGAAGGCCAATGGAGGAGACCTAGGAGAAACAGGCAACATGCGCACAAAACGCGTCGGGAAGGTCTTGTTAATTTTAGAAGCTCTTCTGTGGTTGCGGAGGACATTGGGGAATAGCTGGTGGAGCAATAGCTGGTGGAGCCATAGGGGCAGAGCAGCGTGAGCGGTTACTCGCATTGGGAGCATCACATCGCGTTGCGATAGGAGCAGTGAGGGCATGACGTCATATCCGCCGGAAAGCCCTGCAGTTCGAGTGATTCATCTTCCACCCACATCATGTGGGGACGCCAGTGAGAGAGCTCCGGTCGCCATCTTTGGAGGACTTTACCATCATTTCTGTGTAAACTGCCTTTACCCAACCGGGGTCTTGTGAGTAGGATTTCAGTTTTTCCCCTCTGGATATTCCACCTCCGGAACTTAACAATAGTTGTGTTAATAAAATAGCCTTTTAATAATATATTTTAGCCTTGCTAGTGTTGTTGTGTTGTCTGTCTTGTTTGTTATGTGTTGCCAGTTGGTTCTGTTTTAAAGTCTACAGTATTTGGCATACTGCACCATAATCTGTTTTCTTTCTTTTCTCTATTGCACGGTCTGGGAGGAGAGTCGTCAGCACAAATCCTCTGTTCATCTAAGGACTTCCATTTGGACTTCACCTTTTATGGTTTGGAATTTATTGACATTCTAATTTTTGCCGCCGGTTTTCTCTTTTTTTTCATGGTGTTTGTTACTACTCCCATCTTAGTACCGGGGTCTCGTCTTGTTTGTAGTGAGCACAGCGTGACAGTATGCTCAGCCCCACAAACATAGACACCACTGAGGTGGGAGATGTGGTGGCATCTCATGCCGCTATGTTCTCTAAACTGGAGAAATATCTTGAGCAGTCTGACCGTCGCCTAGACTCCCTACAGAAAGACCTCCAGAACCTCACAATACAAGTGCAACAATCCAGCACACCCATCTTCTCTAATCCACAACCCACACCACTGTCTAGCCTCACACCGTCTGAACCACGACTCCCCACGCCTAACCGGTACTCCGGAGACCCTTTGGAATGTTGTGGCTTTTTGAACCAATGCTTCATTCAATTTGAGGTGACACCCTCCTGGTTCCTGACCCCAAGGTCAAGAGTGGCATACATTATCTCCTTGCTCACGGGTGGTGCATTGGCGTGGGCCTCTCCTATCTGGGAGCAGAGAAGAGACCTTACTCAAGACATCGGAGAATTCACCAAGGAGTTCAGATGTGTCTTTGACACCACAGGGCGTAAAATTACTGCAGCGTCTTCCCTTTTTCATGTTTCCCAGGGAAATCGTCCGGTGGCAAGATACGCCTTGGAATTCCAGACAATCGCCTCAGAGACAGGATGGAACGGGGAGGCCCTCTCTTCCGCCTTCTGGCAAGGACTTTCGGAACCCCTGAAAGACGAGCTCGCCGCGCAGGAGTGCCCAGCGGACCTGGAGGAGCTCATCGCAGTCTGCATACGGGTAGACCAACGTCTGCAGGAGACCGTCAGGTACCCGCCAGGTCTTCACTTTTCCACTCCCTCGTTCCAGAGACACCTATGACCGAGGTCCCAGAACCCATGGAGTTGGGTGGCAACAAACTCTCCTTCCCTGAGAAACAACGTCGCAGAACCTCCGGTCTGTGCCTCTACTGCGGCAATCTGGGCCACCTAGCCCTCCGCTGCCCACTCAAGTCGGGAAATGACTGATCACCATGGAGTCCCAGAGGAGTCCCCGTGGGAGTACATTCCAACTCCTCCATCATCAAAGAACCCCTACCCAACAGAATCCTGATTCCTGTATCCCTTCAGGCTCCGGGCCTCGCGGTGAGCGCATCCGCCTTCATGGACTCTGGTTCCGGAGGAAACTTCATAGACCAGGAATTTGCCATAAGGAATAACATCCCCTTGGGGGAAAAAAACCCCCGGTAGGAGTGGAGGCCATTGATGGACGTCCCCTGCAGCCAGCCTTCATTATCCTACAGACCGCAGAAAACTCCCTGGTGTGAGAACAAACCCACAGGGAGAACATCACCTTAGACGTGATCCACTCACCATCCGCCGAGATCATCCTGGGACGTCCTTGGCTACAACGCCACAACCCACTCATTAACTGGGTCAAGCAAAGACCAATCTCTTGGAGCCAACAATGTTCCGCAACATGCTCAGTTCCACCTCAAAAGATCTGCAGCATGAAGACCCCAGAGGAGCCACAAGACGTTTTACCAGAAGAATACACAGAATTCAGAGATATATTCAATAAAGCCAGGTCAGTGGTACTACCCCTCCCTCGATCCTTCGACTATCCTAGAGATCTCCTGCCCGGTTCCACCCTGCCAAGAGGACGCTCTTACCCTCTTTCTCTCCCAGAGACCAAAGCTATGTCCGAATACATCCAGGAGAACCTCCAAAAAGGGTTCATCAGGATATCCTCGTCACCAGCGGGGGCTGGATTTTTTTTTGTCAAGAAGAAAGATGGTACTTTAAGACCCTGCATCAACTACCGAGGACTAAACAAGATCACCATTAAAAACCGCTACCCACTACCATTGATATCGGAGCTGTTTGACCGTCTCCAGGGATCCACCATATTCACCAAATTGGACCTCCGCGGTGCCTATAACCTGGTAAGGATCCGTCAAGGAGACGAGTGGAAAACGGTGTGGCGGTAGGTAGGGTTTGGCCCGGGGTTAACGGGGTTACCCCCCAAGGGCCCCCCTCTAACGTCGCCAGGGAGACAAGGGATTAACTGGGCTGAGGCCCAGAAATGTGATTTTACCCTTGTTATAACCTGTAAATGTATTCTCCCCTGTGTCCCTGTCCCATTGTAATGTCTGGGTTAATCAGTACCTGCATCACACACACTAGAATCCATCCGGGAGCACAAGGGTTAATAGTTCTTTAATGATTATAGCTCTTTGTGTAATTTTCCCGCCTTTTCAGGCACCATTTTGCAGGTCCCCATTGGACGCCATTAGGGCTCAATGCATTTCAATAGGAATTTGTGCTGTTTTAGTCCTGTTTCCTGTAGTGACCAGCAGGTGGCGTCCGAGAGGAAGAGCGGCGGTTTCCCATTGAAAGTCAATGGGCTCATTGACTTCAATGGAAATGCCTCGAGGTAACCTAGTTGGCTGCCGTCCAGACCGCAAACCGCAAAGCGGATACAATGTCCTTCAAAAGAGCTAAAATCACTGGGTCAAGTTCAACGTCAATTAGCGGGGGAATAAACAGTTCTAGGGCACCTAGGGGTAGAATTCTTTTTGCCCCATGTTCCTAGGCGTCCCCCCACTCGACCACCACCGGGTCCCCGAATCCTGGACCCCCGATAAGGGTCGAACCAGATAGAGCGGGTCGCGCCATAGGCTTCAATGGCGGCGGCAGAAACAGCTCAGAAAAATGACTAAGTGTAAAATGTTGAAATGTGTAAGTCCATATCTCCGGTTCTGGAATGCCCAGAGGGATGGGATTTGGGTGACATGTAGCCAAGATTCCGGCTTTAATGCATGCCCATTTCCAGCCCCCTCAGACCCACCAGACGGAGTATGGACCCCCTTGAAGTTCGGGAGTTTTCCCATAGACTTCAATGGCAGAAAACCCCATTGACTTCAATGGCGGCGATTTACCATTGAAAGTCTATGGCGGAGCTGCCCGTTGTTTTCAATGGGGATTTAGTGAAAAGCTGAGATTTCTTTTTCAATGGAGATTTTTGTATTAAAATGATTTAATGTGCATTTATGTAACTCCGGTTTCTTAGGTCGTAGCAAGTCGCTTTTTGGACCATATGGTGTCCCAGTTCTGGCAATGAGAACTGGGAAGTTTGGACCTGCTAAACCTAACGGAACCGGATATTTTAATACGTTTATGTTTTATGCTTAATAGTGTATCCTAAGGTATGGACAAAAACCCAGAGGAAATTCTTTTGGGCCATAAGGTAGCAGATGGCCCTGGGGACGCCGCTATGTCTAGGATTTAAGTGCTGTTCAAAGAGTTTTATCACCCTCACTGTTTATCCGAAGCCCAAACCAGGGCAGGTCTTAAGTATTCCAGTTAACACCTTTCAACAAAGGTTTTCCTGCCAGAACTCCAAATGGTAGACTGGCTGGCATTCCTGATGTAAATGTGGGGCTTCAGAAATGAGACCCCCAGAGTTCTACTGCGCATGTGCCAACTAGCAGGGGGGCATGGGTCAGAATGCTTTCCCACGTTAGTGAGTGGCTGGAGGTAATTGTAAACCAATCCCCTGTGCTTAAGGTTAAGAATAGAAGGAGAAAGGTTTATAAACTGCTGTCCACCCATATATCTTCTGTCTTCGTTTGCTGATATGGTTACCTGATACCACCTGAATGGTTTCCTGATTGCTGAGAGAAACGCTATGCACTGTCTTCCTGCCCGAGGTCTTTTCATGCTTTTGGGTGTCTTTATGACTATGAAGAGTGCTGTATGAACTGCCAGTCCAGCTGTGACTGCTTCATCATTTTCCTTTTACGTAAGTGTCTATATTTTGCTTGTTAGTTGTACATATTTGCTGTGTTCACCTTTATCAAGGAATAAATTATATTTATCATATCTAAGTCTCGTCCCAGTTCAAACCCAGGTATACATATATTTATATATAGTTTTTGGTGTAAATTACAGCCTGTCGCAAGCTCTCGTGACAGGCTTGTAATTAACTGGTGGCAGCGGTGGGATCGAACTGGACCTGGATTACAGTATTCTGCAGGGTACTGTGATCCAGTGGGAACTTGATGGTAATTGCAAGTTCCTGGGACTAAAGATATTGAACACACAGTGTACAACATATAACACAAGATATGGCACCTCCTCACTGTTCCCCTACTTGTGAGAAGCATTTCCTCCAGAACAAAAGTGCCGGCCATCCGTCTGACTGGAGCCGGGCACTGAGACCGGAGGAGTGCATCAAGTCGGCGCGGGGAGCAGCAGCCAGCAAGGCTGAGAGAGAGACAGCAATCGGTGAGCATGAAACCCGGCAGGCTGAGCAAAGATCCACAGCTGCAGCTGCTGTAACCATCAGACATGTGGAGGGAGCGGCTGGTCTTGCACCAGGAGAGGTATTGGCCGTTGCGGCGGCCAGTCCATTTTACCCAGAATTGCTGGCCCTGATGTTTGCGCAGGGAGAGATGTCCCCGGCTGAGCGGCTCGAGCAGCTGAAGCTGGCGATGATCCGACCCACTTATCCCCTCCCAGAGCCCGGCGCTCAAGCCTCTCCGCTCTGGACTCCGTTGCCCCTTGCTGGGGTTAGTCCACCGGCGGCGGAGAAGCTCTGGAATGAGCCCGGCGCTCAGGCAACTCCGCTCTGGACTCCGTTGCCCCTTGCTGGGGTTAGTCCACCGGTGGCGGAGAAGCACCGGCAGTTGCTGTGGCACTGCCAACAAATGGGCCACAATAATGCCCAGTGCCCTGACCGTGCGCGGTCAGGCGAAGAAGCCCCTCAGGGCCAACGCTCACGAGCTGCGGAAAAGATGACCCAGTTAGCGGCATCCTCTGATGGCTCCCGCCCAGCCAGGGCGACAACCCTCCTCGGGACGTCTCCTGGAGAACCTGGACGGGCTGCATCAGCAACAGTGGCGGAGAGCAGCGGCCATCCACCTGATCCCGGCGGAGAACCAGCGGCGGCGGCAGAGAAGACGCCGCCACTCCGGCATCCTGCCGGCGGCAGTTTTATTCGGGGGGAGGGACAGGGGTTGTGGGAGGGGGTTATTTTACCAAGTTTGCATGGAGCTGAGTTCCTCCACAAAGACCTGGGACCCTTGTCCTGCACCGTTTTACCTGTACCCAACCCGGGCGCTGTTGCGGCAGCGGCCCGGCGCTGCCCAGCCCAGATGGGGCCGGCGGCGGCCGCTCCAGTCCCCCTGCAATTGGGACCAACGAAGGCGGCGGTCTCTGCGGGGACCAGCAAGGTAAGCCAGACCAAGTCGCAGACTGACCCTGACTTATGTTTCCCTATGACTGTACCCTGTTGTTTCACTCTAAGGGTGACTGGGGGGTGGCAGGAGATAGGGGCACCAGGGGAGGGGAAGGAAGGGCAGCTGGTAGGGCAGTCAGGATTCCCCATTACCTTGGCGGGGCAGCAAGGGGACTCTCAGTTAAGAGCCCCACTGTTGCAGCCTTGCTCTGGGCTGGAGGTATCAGGGGTTGTGGCAAAGTTAGACCACCCCCGGATTACCTGCCAGCCAGGAGCTAAGGTGGGTGCATCTGCACCAGCAACCCTGAGCTCATCCCCGGTAATGGGGAGACAGTGTCAGGGAGATGGCCTCACTCAGGTGTCCCTAGGATCCAGGTTAGGATTAGTTAGGGAGAAACGGAGTGAGGGGAGGCTGCAGGTAGGTAGCCTGCATCAGTTACCAGGGGAGGGGAAGGAAGGGCAGCTTGTAGGGCCGCCAGGCTTCCCCATTACCTGGGCAGAGCAGCAAGGGGACTCTCAGTTAAGAGCCCCACTGTTGCAGCCTTGCTATGGGCTGGAGGTACCAGGGGTTGTGGCACAGTTAGACCACCCCCAGATTACCCGCCAGCCAGGAGCTAAGGTGGGTGCATCTGCACCAGCAACCCTGAGCTCACCTCCGGTAATGGGGGCACAGCTTCAGGGAGAGGGGCTAGCCCCGTTAGCACCCAGCTCTAGGGTAGGATTGCCTGGGAGAGGGTTGGGTGGGCCAGTGGGAACCGGGGAGGGAAGGCAGTGAGCGAGCCAGCCAGTTTTCCCCGTTACCCTGGCAAAGCCTCAGGCGGTGTCTCAGATCAGCAACCCCCTGTTGCAGCCTTGCTATGGGCTGGAGGTACCAGGGGTTGTGGCACAGTTAGACCACCCCCAGATTACCTGCCAGCCAAGAGCTAAGGCGGTTGCATCTGGAGAGATGCCCCTGGGCTCATCCCCGGTAATGGGGAGACAGTGTCAGGGAGATGGCCTCACTCAGGTGTCCCTAGGGTCCAGGCTAGGATTAGCTAGGGAGAAGCGGAGTGAGGGGAGGCTGCAGGTAGGTAGCCAGCAGCAGATCTCAGTGAGAGAAGGAGGGCTAGTGGTAGCCAGGGAGGGAAAGCATCAGGTAGTGACGCTAGAGTTTCCCGTTACCCTGGCAGAGCCCCAGGGGGTTTCTCAGATCAGCGACCCCCTGTTGCAGCCTAGCTATGGGCTGGGGGTATCCGGGGCAGTGGCAGGCTTGTGCCACCCCAGGGATACCTGCCAGCCAGGCGCTAAGGCGGTTGCATCTGGAGAGGTGCCCCTGAGCTCATCCCTGGTAAGGGGGAGACAAGTTCAGGGAGGTAGGTGCACTCAGGTAGTTCCAGGGTCTAGGGTAGGATTGCCCAGGGAGGAGAGGAGTGCAGGTGGGCTGCAGGGAGGTAAGCAGCAGGCTGAGGTGCTGGGCCTAGGGGAGGCTAGGCAGGGAGGCACCGTGGAGCAGGGGGAGATAGGAGGTCAGTGGGGTGTCAGGCAGCTGGCAGAAGCTAGGGATGGGCTAGGTAGGCAGAAAGTCCCTTGCTATGACGGGCCAGGAGTGACCCCCCTGACAGATTCCCCCGGTCCCCAAAGGAAGGGCTGTGGGTAGATAGGCAGCCAGGGAGGAGAGTCAGGAGTATAGCGGAGCAGCTACGGGTGGGCACAGAGCCAGGGCAGGTAGGGTCCCTACAGAATAGTGACATAACCCTGTCCCAGACTTGGTTGACAGGAAAGCGACGGTCTGTGCTATATAGCTGGTCTCGTGCTGGGGCAGAGGGAGGCAAAGGAGAATGCCCGGCTTTGCAGGAACTGGACTTTACAATCCACTGTGTACTGGTCAATGCTGGAGGACAATTTTGCCAGGCCAATCCCTCAGGACGTATTGAGTGCGTCAAGAGCGCCAGTGGTATCCCAGGGCCATGGGGAGGCCGCTGGGGTACCAGGGGCCCTTGAGCAGGGGAGGTGTGGCGGTAGGGAGGGTTTGGCCCGGGGTTAACGGGGTTACCCCCCAAGGGCCCCCCTCTAACGTCGCCAGGGAGACAAGGGGTTAACTGGGCTGAGGCCCAGAAATGTGATTTTACCCTTGTTATAACCTGTAAATGTATTCTCCCCTGTGTCCCTGTCCCATTGTAATGTCTGGGTAAATCAGTACCTGCATCACACACACACTAGAATACATCCGGGAGCACAAGGGTTAATAGTTCTTTAATGATTATAGCTCTTTGTGTAATTTTCCGGCCTTTTCAGGCACCATTTTGCAGGTCCCCATTGGACGCCATTAGGGCTCAATGCATTTCAATAGGAATTTGTGCTGTTTTAGTCCTGTTTCCTGTAGTGACCAGCAGGTGGCGTCCGAGAGGAAGAGCGGCGGTTTCCCATTGAAAGTCAATGGGCTCATTGACTTCAATGGAGATGCCTCGAGGTAACCTAGTTGGCTGCCGTCCAGACCGCAAACCGCAAAGCGGATACAATGTCCTTCAAAAGAGCTAAAATCACTGGGTCAAGTTCAACGTCAATTAGCGGGGGAATAAACAGTTCTAGGGCACCTAGGGGTAGAATTCTTTTTGCCCCATGTTCCTAGGCGTCCCCCCACTCGACCACCACCGGGTCCCCGAATCCTGGACCCCCGATAAGGGTCGAACCAGATAGAGCGGGTCGCGCCATAGGCTTCAATGGCGGCGGCAGAAACAGCTCAGAAAAATGACTAAGTGTAAAATGTTGAAATGTGTAAGTCCATATCTCCGGTTCTGGAATGCCCAGAGGGATGGGATTTGGGTGACATGTAGCCAAGATTCCGGCTTTAATGCATGCCCATTTCCAGCCCCCTCAGACCCACCAGACGGAGTATGGACCCCCTTGAAGTTCGGGAGTTTTCCCATAGACTTCAATGGCAGAAAACCCCATTGACTTCAATGGCGGCGATTTACCATTGAAAGTCTATGGCGGAGCTGCCCGTTGTTTTCAATGGGGATTTAGTGAAAAGCTGAGATTTCTTTTTCAATGGAGATTTTTGTATTAAAATGATTTAATGTGCATTTGTGTAACTCCGGTTTCTTAGGTCGTAGCAAGTCACTTTTTGGACCCTTTGGTGTCCCAGTTCTGGCAATGCGAACTGGGAAGTTTGGACCTGCTAAACCTAACGGAACCGGATATTTTAATACGTTTATGTTTTATGCTTAATAGTGTATCCTAAGGTATGGACAAAGACCCAGAGGAAATTCTTTTGGGCCATAAGGTAGCAGATGGCCCTGGGGACGCCGCTATGTCTAGGATTTAAGTGCTGTTCAAAGAGTTTTATCACCCTCACTGTTTATCCGAAGCCCAAACCAGGGCAGGTCTTAAGTGTTCCAGTTAACACCTTTCAACAAAGGTTTTCCTGCCAGAACTCCAAATGGTAGACTGGCTGGCATTCCTGATGTAAATGTGGGGCTTCAGAAATGAGACCCCCAGAGTTCTACTGCGCATGTGCCAACTAGCAGGGGGGCATGGGTCAGAATGCTTTCCCACGTTAGTGAGTGGCTGGAGGTAATTGTAAACCAATCCCCTGTGCTTAAGGTTAAGAATAGAAGGAGAAAGGTTTATAAACTGCTGTCCACCCATATGTCTTCTGTCTTCGTTTGCTGATATGGTTACCTGATACCACCTGAATGGTTTCCTGATTGCTGAGAGAAACGCTATGCACTGTCTTCCTGCCCGAGGTCTTTTCATGCTTTTGGGTGTCTTTATGACTATGAAGAGTGCTGTATGAACTGCCAGTCCAGCTGTGACTGCTTCATCATTTTCCTTTTACGTAAGTGTCTATATTTTGCTTGTTAGTTGTACATATTTGCTGTGTTCACCTTTATCAAGGAATAAATTATATTTATCATATCTAAGTCTCGTCCCAGTTCAAACCCAGGTATACATATATTTATATATAGTTTTTGGTGTAAATTACAGCCTGTCGCAAGCTCTCGTGACAAACGGCACTCAACACAAGAGACGGTCACTACGAATACCTGGTCATGCTGTTCGGTCTGTGCAATGCCCCAGCGGTCTTCCAAGATTTTGTAAATTAAATATTCAGAGACCTGCTGAACAGATTCATTATCGTTTACCTGGATGACATTTTAATTTTTTCCAAGACTATCTCAGAGCACATTAACCAAGTCAAACAGGTACTTCTACGCCTTCGTCAGCATCACCTCTACGCCAAACTGGAAAAATGCAACTTCCATCAAAAATCTACCACCTTTCTAGGATACTTCATACCCGATTCTGGGTTTTCCATGGACCCCTCCAAACTGAAGGCCGTTGTGGATTGGCCGCTCTCCACGTCTCTCAAGGGCATCCAGAGGTTCCTAGGGTTTGCCAATTACTACAGAAAGTTTATCCACAAATTCTCTTCAATTGTCGCACCCATCACGGTTCTCACCAGGAAAGGAGCTGACGTTGTGTCCTGGCAACCTGCAGCTATCCAGTCCTTCAACGCCTTAAAGAAAGCCTTCATCTCTGCACCCATACTGATCCACCCCAATCCCAGACTACCTTTCACATTGGATGTGGACGCATCAGACATCGGAGCCAGCGCCATTTTGTCGCAGAAGGATCACCGTCTTCCAATCTACACCCATGTGCCTTCTTCTCTAAAAAAATTATCATTGGTACAGCAAAATTACGGCGTGGGCAACAGAGAACTAATAGCCATCAAACCAGCCTTAGAAGAGTGCAGATATCTAATGGAAGGAACAGAGAGCCCCATTACAATCCTCACCGACCACAAGAACCTCATGTACTTGGAAAGCGCTCAACGACTAGGAGCCCGTCAAGCCCGCTGGTCCCTATTCTTCTCTCATTTCAATTACATCATATCATTCATACCCGGTTCCAAGAACTTAAAGGCAGATGCCCTTTCCCACCAGTTCTTAACAGAGAACAAAACCGAAGCCAAATCAGAGACAATCCTGCCTTCCAGGTTCATCATCTCCGCCAACACATTTGACATAATGGATGACATCCTGCTGGATCAAACTAACATTCCGGAAGGTCTGGAGGTCCCGAATGGATGCCTCTTAGCAGCACTTCCCTTCCGCAAAAAAATCTTGGAATGGGGACACTCATCAAAAAACGGCGGTCAACCTGATTCCAAAAGAACCACAGACTTAATCACACGGACGTTCTGGTGGCCAAACATGCAAGGCGGCATAAAGGAGTTCACCAAGGCATGCACGACATGTGCAAGAATAAGGTACCCCGCACCAAACCGCAAGGGCTCTTGAATCCCCTACCCATCCCGGACCGTCCCTAGAGGAACCTATCTATGGATTTCATAGTAGAGCTGCCAAGATCCAGAGGAACGAATCCACACAGATCTCGCCCTTCTACGTAAACTACGGTTTTCATCCGGCACGACTGCCCATCTCTTCCCCTCCTTCTGGGGTTCCTGCAGCGGACAACCGGATCCAAGCACTGCAAAATTCATGGGCCAAGATCCAGAGTAACCTAAAAGAGGCTTCCGCCAGAAAGAAGACCCAGGCAGACCGCCACCGTTGCGAAACGCCAGAGCTGAGACCGGGAGACAAAGTATGGCTGTCCTCACGGAACATACGCCTAAGAGTCCCCACAATCAAATTGGCCCCAAGATTCGTAGGTCCATTCAAGATCTTGGAGAAAATCAATCCGGTAGCATACCGCCTGCAACTCCCCTCTGCAATGAGGATTCCATCCGTGTTCCATATTTCACTACTTACAATGCATCTTATCTCAGACACGCTATTAGAGAGGGTTGTGGTACCTTACAATGCATCGAATCTCAGACGCTATTAGAGGGGGTTGGGGTTCCTTACAATGGATCTGATCGCAGACGTGCGATTAGAGAGGGTTGGGGTTCCTTACAATGCATCTGATCTCAAACGCACTATTAGAGAGGGTTGGGGTTCCTTACAATGCATCGGATCTCAGACGCTATTAGAGAGGGTTGGGGTTCCTTACAATGCATCTGATCTCAGACACTATTAGAGAGGGTTGGGGTTCCTTACAGTGCATCTGATCTCTGATGCGCTATTAGAGAGGTTGAGGGTTCCTTACAATGCATCTGATCTCAGACATGTTATTAGAGGGGGCTGGGATTCCTTACAATGCATCTAATCTCAGACGCACTATTAGAGAGGGTTGGGGATCCTTACAATCCATCTGATCTCAGACACGCTATATTAGAGAGGGTTGGGGTTCCTTACAATGCATCTGATCTCAGATGCACTATTAGAGACGGTCGGGGTGCCTCAGAATTTCACAATATAAATATATGGTTCTGTGACGGTGAGGGGGTAACCAGGCCATTAATAAAGGTATTATGCCCGGCTGGTTACCTTTGATCCATATTTGGGGTTTGAGAGTGTCAGCTCTTGAACCTGTCTGTCCTACATTAAATGCATATGCTTGTATGACAAAAAAGAATTTGTGTGTTTGACCTTTCCAGGAATGCTAACCAGTGGAGATTCAGAGGCTATGAGTTTCAAGGGGGGTTTTGCGGTAAAAGTGTTGTCAGATTGTGTCTAGGTAGCCGGGGTTCAGAGTTGCTGGCCACCCAAAAAATGTATCTGTCATGGAACAGAAATACCCCTGTCTGCCTTTTCTGTTTCAGCCCCCCTTTCCCTTGGCAGTTCTGCCTGCTAGCTGTATGTGGATTTACTTTCCTTGCAGTTTACTCCCAGTGCAGATGGAATGGATACATTAAGTAGCCTTTTTCCTTCCAAGCTGTCACACCCCTGGTTGCTCTGGCAACATCTCCAGTCCTCCAGTTAATGGACTTTCCCATTTTCTCCCGTCTTTTTGCTGATAGTAGTGCAGTATTCACTCAACCTTTAGTGTGACCCTTGCCCCTCACTTCCTTTCCACCATTACCTCTGGATGAGTGAGCACCTTGCTGTAACTCCTGTACTGGTAGGATTATCTTTTTCACCTGCCGTTAACTACCAAGCACACACAGAGAGACATTATCCCAACACCTACATCTCTACACAAGTTCCTGTTTTTTTAACCTGCTTTCCACAAATAAAGAAAAGAAACAGACTTGTTGTGCTTGGAAAAGAGGGCCGAGTTGACACTATCTGGGCTAAATCATCTTACATATGACCCTGGCTTTCAGAATAGTGAAAAAAGATACCGTGTCCCTTACAGACACTTACAGGAGCTGCTACTCCAGACTTCATGATAAAACAGAGCAGTCTCTACAGAGAAAGAAGCACCAAGTAGCTCAAACTGCACACAGCCTGCAGCCTTAACAGACAAGCAGCAGCTTACACTGCACCGCAGCTTACACTGCACCGCAGCTTACACTGCACAAGCAGCCTTTCAAACAGGGCAGCAAGCTTTAACCAGCAAACAACCTTGCACACGAGGCAGCAGCTTTGAAGACAAACAGTGCTTCTTACACAAACCTAATTGCCTTTCTCTGTCTGAGTTCACCCTCTGCACAGCCCCATAGTGAGGAGCCACCATCTCACCTACCCCTGCGCACGTCCCCATGGCTAGCGCCATCAAGGGCCACGCTACCGGACACCCGCCAGGACACGGGTCAGAGCCACCGGACACCTGTGAGTACAGCTACCCCTACGCTGCACGCTGCAGGACACCGCTCGGCATCATCTGAGACAGATGCCCATCGCTGACACAGGTAAAAGACCGCACGCCACATGCACTGGCTAAAGGCCTACACACACCTACAGCATGGCAGAACTCAGAGCCTCACCAGACATCACGCAGGAGAGTGATCACTCAGACACAGAGACCGCTGCGCAACTGCAACAGGCGCACGCAGACCCAAGGCCCAAACGGACAGTCACACTGACACAAAAGGCCCGCGAAAAATATGAGACTGACATTGAAGCGCACCGCGCTAAATTAGAGTTGGCCTGGGAAACAACCACACTTGGGATACGCAATGTCGCCGGCGCTGGCAATTCTGTACAACAGCTCGAGCAGGCAATAACTCAATTAAAGATAGATCACGCACGCTACCAAGAGCTGTCAGAGGCATACGTCACTTACTTGGCCTGGGCTAACACCGGCGAAAGCCTGCAAGAAAGGGGCCTACAGCATAACATTGACTTGACACGTGACAGACGCGTGCGAACCTCTATCACGGAAGCCGAGAGTAAGAGGAAAGACCTTTTGCTGGAAACCGCATCGCAGCGCTCAAGCACATCCAGGCATTCTTCAAGGTCAGCAAGATCAGCGCAATCTCACGCGTCAAGCGCAAGCGCAAACGCCACCAAGGCGCGAGCCACCGCAGAGGCTGCACGTGCCAGGGCCGCATACGCTCAGAAAGAAGCAGTCATGAAACTAGAAAGGGCCCGCTTGGAAGAGGAGGAGCAGACAGCCACTGCCACCGCCGCTGTAGCCACTGCCACCGCTGCACGGAAAAAGGCAGAGGTGGACGTCAACCTAGAGGCCCTAAACCAAGAGAAGGAAGCTGCCGCCGCCATAGCCCAAGCTGAAGTCCTAGAAGCAGCTGCGAGACAGGATGGCGGGGGGCAACCGTACAGACGGATAGCCTCAGAGGATCCAGCCCAACGCACTGAAGACTACGTAAGGAGCCTCTTCAGTGTAAACACCAGTGCACGGATGGAGCGACTCTACAGACACCGAAGACTTGCTAGGTCCACGAGGAGAAGACGCTGCCCCGTCAATGGTACATGCTGCCTGGGATAGCCACAGCCGCAACAGTGATCCACACGCCAGCGCGCACACGGATGCACTACAACGGGCTCGCCATCCAGGTACACCCACACGGGAAAACACAGCCCCTCACACCGACCAGCAGTCATCACGCGTCCGCACCAAGGAAGAGCCGACCGCACAGACCCTCCCAGCAACTGCCTCAGAACGGGACAAACACGCCGATGCCTCAGGCCTGACAGACATAGTCAAATACATGATCCGGCGTGACCTGGTGCAAGCAGGACTCACCAGCTTCGACTACCGCCCTGAGAACTACCGGACGTGGAAGTTCACGTTCAAAGACGCAATCAACAGCTTGGACTTCTCAGCAAGGGAAGAGCTCAACCTGCTATTCAAGTTCCTGGGGAACGAATCCAGGGAGCACGCGAAGAGACTTCGGGCGGCCAACGCGCACCAACCCCAAGTAGGTCTTGACCTAGTGTGGGAAAGGCTAGAAGAGTCCTACGATAGCCCCGAAGCAGTCGAGGATTCGCTCTTCAAAAGAATCGACAGCTTCCCCAAGATCACAACTAAAGACTACTCGAAGTTACGAGAGCTCTGGGACCTGCTGCAAGAACTGGAGTTCGCAAGGAAAGACCATTCCTTAATAGGTCTCAACGTCCTAGACTCAGCTCGTGGAGTGAGACCCATCCTGGAGAAGCTACCCTTCAACCTCCAAGAAAGGTGGATTTCACAAGGTTCCAAATACAAAAGGGAGAAGCAAGTCGTCTACCCCCCATTCTCATTCTTCTTGAGCTTCATCCGCGAAGCGGCAAGGACAAGCAACGATCCCAGTTTCATCTTAGGTGCGCAAACCACATACAGTGCAAGCAGCCTGAGGAACGAGAGACCAGTGACGAGATATGGTAACACCCAAACACCCATCTCGGTCCGCAGGACGGACGTGCCTCCCACGACCCAAACTACTCCCGATCAGTCGGTCACCGGAAGCAAGGAACCAAGGGACCCAAACAGGGAATGTCCCATACACAAGAAGCCACACCCACTCAACAAGTGCTTTGGGTTCAGGATGAAGTCCCTAGAGGAACGCAAGAGGTTACTTGGAGAATTCAGAATTTGCTTCAGGTGCTACGGTTCCACGACTCACCTAGCCAGGGACTGTAAAGAAGAGATCAAATGCACAGTGTGCAAAAGTGACAAGCACGTGACATCGTTACACCCAGAGGCGCTGACACTCCACCAACTCAACAACCCATCCTCCGTAGCGGAGCATGGCGGGGAGGAAGGAGAAGGAGAGTCAACATCCGTCACATCTCAGCGCACTGAAGTTTGCGGAAAAGAAGGTGACAAAATGTCCTGCTCTAAAATATGCCTTGTCGCAGTGCACCCCCAGGGACAACCTGAGAAGGCTATTCGGATGTACGCAATCCTCGACGACCAGAGCAACCGATCGCTGGTCAGGTCAGAGTTCTTCGACATGTTTAACATACAAGACGGTGCTTCTCCTTACACTCTCAGAACGTGCGCAGGGCGAATGGAGACCACAGGGAGAAGAGTGAATGGCTACACCATATGCTCAATAGACGGCAAGGTGAACATGCCCCTTCCCACACTCATCGAGTGCAGCCACATGGCCACAAACAGGGACGAGATTCCCACACCAGACATGGCACGCCATTACCCGCACCTCAAGGGAATAGCCAACTACATCCTGCCGGTAGAACAAGGCGCCAAGATCTTGCTGCTGCTCGGCAGGGACATCATGAGGGTACATAAAGTCCGTAAACAGCATAACGGACCCCACAACGCGCCATGCGCCCAAAGACTTGACCTAGGATGGGTGATAGTGGGCAACACGTGCACTGACAAAGAGCACGGACAAGACTATGTTGACGCCCCCCAGAATGGTGGTAACAGAATGTGGACACACATCTCTCTCTGAACCATGTCTTGGCTATCTCCAAGTGACAGAAGTGCCAAGTGAAGAGAAAAGACAAGGTCATACCCCTGAGATCAACAAAAACATCCTCACATCGGGGAGATGTGACAATGGCCTAGGATGCTTAGCGGTTCAGATAACCAAGGATGACTAGTCGACTCCACTGAAGGAAGAAAGTAACCTCCCAAAGGTGACCGACAAAGGGATCGTCCAAAAGACAATAAACAATCGGACAATCCTCTCGCGAGCAATGGCACGGCTAGGACGTACAGTCGTTCCTCTCCACAGAGTATCCAGCAATAAAGCAGCCAGCTGTCACGGCTGGCATAACCGCAAAAGATTGCGCCCTACAGGTGAAGCCACAGGATCAAACGGACTGTTCGTTCACACACGTAAGAGGAGACAGTTGCAGAGACATTTCCCAAAAGGATTTACAAAGACAAAAGAGACTGTTCTTCGTCATGTCCAGGGAGAGAACAACCTCCTGAGGGCAGTCAACAGAGAGACACAAAAGCGTTTCACCAAATTACGTGGAAATGTTCTCGTGCAAGAGAAACGCACCGATGACCTACGGTGCACAGCGTTCCAGACAACAAGGGACAACGACAAGCAAACACCATCGAGGGAAGATAGAGGATTCCCGAGGTTAACAACCAAGGAGCTCTCCAAAGACGGACCAGGCAGTTGGGTGAACCCGCTACCATTCCGTTCACCAAGAAGGCGCTTCCCAAACAATGGAGAACATGCCATCTCTAGGTTCACTTCGCACCTCTGCGACCTACAAAGGGAACCAGAGACCAAGAACAACTTTGTGGCCTTCATCCAGAAAATATTCCTTACCGGCCACGCAAAGCCAGCACCTCTAATGAAGGAAGGTGAAGAATGCCGGAACCTCCAATCATCTGGGGCCTACCACCCTCAGGAACCCGATCAAATCCGGATAGTGTTCAGCCCCAGCGCTCAGCTCCAGGGAGTCTCCCTGAACGACGCCCTCTTTACTGGACTAGGCTCGATAACCAGTCTTCCAGGAGTGTTGTTCCGCTTCCGCAAGGAGCCAAAAGCCATCTCCTTCTGCCAAACACCAGGTGATAGAACCACAGGCTACCACGACTGGCATGCCTACAAGGGGATGCACTCTGTGGGTAAAACTACAGAGACAAAAAGACTGTTCTCTCACAAGGCTAAAAGGAAACAGTGCCAGAGACTTTTACACAAAGACATTATGGTGCAACCAGCAAACCTGGAGCTGTGCATCCACCCTGCATCCTTTGCCAAAGAACCTTGGCCAAGGGACCTTGATACCAGTGATACCGGCCGGTGTCACATCGCTATGTGGACATGGACTCTTGCATTGTTTGAGAATGTGATGTTATTTTTGCTATGTTGTATTGCACATATGTTCCACATACACCTAAAATAGTGGTATCTCCAGATACCAGACGGGGAGTGTCATGGAACAGAAATACCCCTGTCTGCCTTTTCTGTTTCAGCCCCCCTTTCCCTTGGCAGTTCTGCCTGCTAGCTGTACGTGGATTTACTTTCCTTGCAGTTTACTCCCAGTGCAGATGGAATGGATACATTAAGTAGCCTTTTTCCTTCCAAGCTGTCACGCCCCTGGTTGCTCTGGCAACATCTCCAGTCCTCCAGTGAATGGACTTTCCCATTTCTCCCGTCTTTTTGCTGACAGTAGTGCAGTCTCACTCAACCTTTAGTGTGACCCTTGCCCCTCACTTCCTTTCCACCATTACCTCTGGATGAGTGAGCACCTTGCTGTAACTCCTGTACTGGTAGGATTATCTTTTTTCACCTGCCGTTAACTACCAAGCACACACAGAGAGACATTATCCCAACACCTACATCTCTACACAAGTTCCTGTTTTTTTAACCTGCTTTCCACAAATAAAGAAAAGAAACAGACTTGTTGTGCTTGGAAAAGAGGGCCGAGTTGACACTATCTGGGCTAAATCATCTTACATATGACCCTGGCTTTCAGAATAGTGAAAAAAGATACCGTGTCCCTTACAGACACTTACAGGAGCTGCTACTCCAGACTTCATGATAAAACAGAGCAGTCTCTACAGAGAAAGAAGCACCAAGTAGCTCAAACTGCACACAGCCTGCAGCCTTAACAGACAAGCAGCAGCTTACACTGCACCGCAGCTTCACTGCACCGCAGCTTACACTGCACAAGCAGCCTTTCAAACAGGGCAGCAAGCTTTAACCAGCAAACAACCTTGCACACGAGGCAGCAGCTTTGAAGACAAACAGTGCTTCTTACACAAACCTAATTGCCTTTCTCTGTCTGAGTTCACCCTCTGCACAGCCCCATAGTGAGGAGCCACCATCTCACCTACCCCTGCGCACGTCCCCATGGCTAGCGCCATCAAGGGCCACGCTACCGGACACCCGCCAGGACACGGGTCAGAGCCACCGGACACCTGTGAGTACAGCTACCCCTACGCTGCACGACACCGCTCGGCATCATCTGAGACAGATGCCCATCGCTGACACAGGTAAAAGACCGCACGCCACATGCACTGGCTAAAGGCCTACACACACCTACAGCATGGCAGAACTCAGAGCCTCACCAGACATCACGCAGGAGAGTGATCACTCAGACACAGAGACCGCTGCGCAACTGCAACAGGCGCACGCAGACCCAAGGCCCAAACGGACAGTCACACTGACACAAAAGGCCCGCGAAAAATATGAGACTGACATTGAAGCGCACCGCGCTAAATTAGAGTTGGCCTGGGAAACAACCACACTTGGGATACGCAATGTCGCCGGCGCTGGCAATTCTGTACAACAGCTCGAGCAGGCAATAACTCAATTAAAGATAGATCACGCACGCTACCAAGAGCTGTCAGAGGCATACGTCACTTATTTGGCCTGGGCTAACACCGGCGAAAGCCTGCAAGAAAGGGGCCTACAGCATAACATTGACTTGACACGTGACAGACGCGTGCGAACCTCTATCACGGAAGCCGAGAGTAAGAGGAAAGACCTTTTGCTGGAAACCGCATCGCAGCGCTCAAGCACATCCAGGCATTCTTCAAGGTCAGCAAGATCAGCGCAATCTCACGCGTCAAGCGCAAGCGCAAACGCCACCAAGGCGCGAGCCACCGCAGAGGCTGCACGTGCCAGGGCCGCATACGCTCAGAAAGAAGCAGTCATGAAACTAGAAAGGGCCCGCTTGGAAGAGAAGGAGCAGACAGCCACTGCCACCGCCGCTGTAGCCACTGCCACCGCTGCACGGAAAAAGGCAGAGGTGGACGTCAACCTAGAGGCCCTAAACCAAGAGAAGGAAGCTGCCGCCGCCATAGCCCAAGCTGAAGTCCTAGAAGCAGCTGCGAGACAGGACGGCGGGGGGCAACCGTACAGACGGATAGCCTCAGAGGATCCAGCCCAACGCACTGAAGACTACGTAAGGAGCCTCTTCAGTGTAAACACCAGCGCACGGATGGAGCGACTCTACAGACACCGAAGACTTGCTAGGTCCACGAGGAGAAGACGCTGCCCCGTCAATGGTACATGCTGCCTGGGATAGCCACAGCCGCAACAGTGATCCACACGCCAGCGCGCACACGGATGCACTACAACGGGCTCGCCATCCAGGTACACCCACACGGGAAAACACAGCCCCTCACACCGACCAGCAGTCATCACGCGTCCGCACCAAGGAAGAGCCGACCGCACAGACCCTCCCAGCAACTACCTCAGAACGGGACAAACACGCCGATGCCTCAGGCCTGACAGACATAGTCAAATACATGATCCGGCGTGACCTGGTGCAAGCAGGACTCACCAGCTTCGACTACCGCCCTGAGAACTACCGGACGTGGAAGTTCACGTTCAAAGACGCAATCAACAGCTTGGACTTCTCAGCAAGGGAAGAGCTCAACCTGCTATTCAAGTTCCTGGGGAACGAATCCAGGGAGCACGCGAAGAGACTTCGGGCGGCCAACGCGCACCAACCCCAAGTAGGTCTTGACCTAGTGTGGGAAAGGCTAGAAGAGTCCTACGATAGCCCCGAAGCAGTCGAGGATTCGCTCTTCAAAAGAATCGACAGCTTCCCCAAGATCACAACTAAAGACTACTCGAAGTTACGAGAGCTCTGGGACCTGCTGCAAGAACTGGAGTTCGCAAGGAAAGACCATTCCTTAATAGGTCTCAACGTCCTAGACTCAGCTCGTGGAGTGAGACCCATCCTGGAGAAGCTACCCTTCAACCTCCAAGAAAGGTGGATTTCACAAGGTTCCAAATACAAAAGGGAGAAGCAAGTCGTCTACCCCCCATTCTCATTCTTCTTGAGCTTCATCCGCGAAGCGGCAAGGACAAGCAACGATCCCAGTTTCATCTTAGGTGCGCAAACCACATACAGTGCAAGCAGCCTGAGGAACGAGAGACCAGTGACGAGATATGGTAACACCCAAACACCCATCTCGGTCCGCAGGACGGACGTGCCTCCCACGACCCAAACTACTCCCGATCAGTCGGTCACCGGAAGCAAGGAACCAAGGGACCCAAACAGGGAATGTCCCATACACAAGAAGCCACACCCACTCAACAAGTGCTTTGGGTTCAGGATGAAGTCCCTAGAGGAACGCAAGAGGTTACTTGGAGAATTCAGAATTTGCTTCAGGTGCTACGGTTCCACGACTCACCTAGCCAGGGACTGTAAAGAAGAGATCAAATGCACAGTGTGCAAAAGTGACAAGCACGTGACATCGTTACACCCAGAGGCGCTGACACTCCACCAACTCAACAACCCATCCTCCGTAGCGGAGCATGGCGGGGAGGAAGGAGAAGGAGAGTCAACATCCGTCACATCTCAGCGCACTGAAGTTTGCGGAAAAGAAGGTGACAAAATGTCCTGCTCTAAAATATGCCTTGTCGCAGTGCACCCCCAGGGACAACCTGAGAAGGCTATTCGGATGTACGCAATCCTCGACGACCAGAGCAACCGATCGCTGGTCAGGTCAGAGTTCTTCGACATGTTTAACATACAAGACGGTGCTTCTCCTTACACTCTCAGAACGTGCGCAGGGCGAATGGAGACCACAGGGAGAAGAGTGAATGGCTACACCATATGCTCAATAGACGGCAAGGTGAACATGCCCCTTCCCACACTCATCGAGTGCAGCCACATGGCCACAAACAGGGACGAGATTCCCACACCAGACATGGCACGCCATTACCCGCACCTCAAGGGAATAGCCAACTACATCCTGCCGGTAGAACAAGGCGCCAAGATCTTGCTGCTGCTCGGCAGGGACATCATGAGGGTACATAAAGTCCGTAAACAGCATAACGGACCCCACAACGTGCCATGCGCCCAAAGACTTGACCTAGGATGGGTGATAGTGGGCAACACATGCACTGACAAAGAGCACGGACAAGACTATGTTGACGCCCCCCAGAATGGTGGTAACAGAATGTGGACACACATCTCTCTCTGAACCATGTCTTGGCTATCTCCAAGTGACAGAAGTGCCAAGTGAAGAGAAAAGACAAGGTCATACCCCTGAGATCAACAAAAACATCCTCACATCGGGGAGATGTGACAATGGCCTAGGATGCTTAGCGGTTCAGATAACCAAGGATGACTAGTCGACTCCACTGAAGGAAGAAAGTAACCTCCCAAAGGTGACCGACAAAGGGATCGTCCAAAAGACAATAAACAATCGGACAATCCTCTCGCGAGCAATGGCACGGCTAGGACGTACAGTCGTTCCTCTCCACAGAGTATCCAGCAATAAAGCAGCCAGCTGTCACGGCTGGCATAACCGCAAAAGATTGCGCCCTACAGGTGAAGCCACAGGATCAAAAGGACTGTTCGTTCACACACGTAAGAGGAGACAGTTGCAGAGACATTTCCCAAAAGGATTTACAAAGACAAAAGAGACTGTTCTTCGTCATGTCCAGGGAGAGAACAACCTCCTGAGGGCAGTCAACAGAGAGACACAAAAGCGTTTCACCAAATTACGTGGAAATGTTCTCGTGCAAGAGAAACGCACCGATGACCTACGGTGCACAGCGTTCCAGACAACAAGGGACAACGACATGCAAACACCATCGAGGGAAGATAGAGGATTCCCGAGGTTAACAACCAAGGAGCTCTCCAAAGACGGACCAGGCAGTTGGGTGAACCCGCTACCATTCCGTTCACCAAGAAGGCGCTTCCCAAACAATGGAGAACATGCCATCTCTAGGTTCACTTCGCACCTCTGCGACCTACAAAGGGAACCAGAGACCAAGAACAACTTTGTGGCCTTCATCCAGAAAATATTCCTTACCGGCCACGCAAAGCCAGCACCTCTAATGAAGGAAGGTGAAGAATGCCGGAACCTCCAATCATCTGGGGCCTACCACCCTCAGGAACCCGATCAAATCCGGATAGTGTTCAGCCCCAGCGCTCAGCTCCAGGGAGTCTCCCTGAACGACGCCCTCTTTACTGGACTAGGCTCGATAACCAGTCTTCCAGGAGTGTTGTTCCGCTTCCGCAAGGAGCCAAAAGCCATCTCCTTCTGCCAAACACCAGGTGATAGAACCACAGGCTACCACGACTGGCATGCCTACAAGGGGATGCACTCTGTGGGTAAAACTACAGAGACAAAAAGACTGTTCTCTCACAAGGCTAAAAGGAAACAGTGCCAGAGACTTTTACACAAAGACATTATGGTGCAACCAGCAAACCTGGAGCTGTGCATCCACCCTGCATCCTTTGCCAAAGAACCTTGGCCAAGGGACCTTGATACCAGTGATACCGGCCGGTGTCACATCGCTATGTGGACATGGACTCTTGCATTGTTTGAGAATGTGATGTTATTTTTGCTATGTTGTATTGCATAGCAAATACCCCTGTCTGCCTTTTCTGTTTCAGCCCCCCTTTCCCTTGGCAGTTCTGCCTGCTAGCTGTACGTGGATTTACTTTCCTTGCAGTTTACTCCCAGTGCAGATGGAATGGATACATTAAGTAGCCTTTTTCCTTCCAAGCTGTCACGCCCCTGGTTGCTCTGGCAACATCTCCAGTCCTCCAGTGAATGGACTTTCCCATTTCTCCCGTCTTTTTGCTGACAGTAGTGCAGTCTCACTCAACCTTTAGTGTGACCCTTGCCCCTCACTTCCTTTCCACCATTACCTCTGGATGAGTGAGCACCTTGCACTCCTGTACTGGTAGGATTATCTTTTTTCACCTGCCGTTAACTACCAAGCACACACAGAGAGACATTATCCCAACACCTACATCTCTACACAAGTTCCTGTTTTTTTAACCTGCTTTCCACAAATAAAGAAAAGAAATAGACTTGTTGTGCTTGGAAAAGAGGGCCGAGTTGACACTATCTGGGCTAAATCATCTTACATATGACCCTGGCTTTCAGAATAGTGAAAAAAGATACCGTGTCCCTTACAGACACTTACAGGAGCTGCTACTCCAGACTTCATGATAAAACAGAGCAGTCTCTACAGAGAAAGAAGCACCAAGTAGCTCAAACTGCACACAGCCTGCAGCCTTAACAGACAAGCAGCAGCTTACACTGCACCGCAGCTTACACTGCACCGCAGCTTACACTGCACAAGCAGCCTTTCAAACAGGGCAGCAAGCTTTAACCAGCAAACAACCTTGCACACGAGGCAGCAGCTTTGAAGACAAACAGTGCTTCTTACACAAACCTAATTGCCTTTCTCTGTCTGAGTTCACCCTCTGCACAGCCCCATAGTGAGGAGCCACCATCTCACCTACCCCTGCGCACGTCCCCATGGCTAGCGCCATCAAGGGCCACGCTACCGGACACCCGCCAGGACACGGGTCAGAGCCACCGGACACCTGTGAGTACAGCTACCCCTACGCTGCACGACACCGCTCGGCATCATCTGAGACAGATGCCCATCGCTGACACAGGTAAAAGACCGCACGCCACATGCACTGGCTAAAGGCCTACACACACCTACAGCATGGCAGAACTCAGAGCCTCACCAGACATCACGCAGGAGAGTGATCACTCAGACACAGAGACCGCTGCGCAACTGCAACAGGCGCACGCAGACCCAAGGCCCAAACGGACAGTCACACTGACACAAAAGGCCCGCGAAAAATATGAGACTAACATTGAAGCGCACCGCGCTAAATTAGAGTTGGCCTGGGAAACAACCACACTTGGGATACGCAATGTCGCCGGCGCTGGCAATTCTGTACAACAGCTCGAGCAGGCAATAACTCAATTAAAGATAGATCACGCACGCTACCAAGAGCTGTCAGAGGCATACGTCACTTATTTGGCCTGGGCTAACACCGGCGAAAGCCTGCAAGAAAGGGGCCTACAGCATAACATTGACTTGACACGTGACAGACGCGTGCGAACCTCTATCACGGAAGCTGAGAGTAAGAGGAAAGACCTTTTGCTGGAAACCGCATCGCAGCGCTCAAGCACATCCAGGCATTCTTCAAGGTCAGCAAGATCAGCGCAATCTCACGCGTCAAGCGCAAGCGCAAACGCCACCAAGGCGCGAGCCACCGCAGAGGCTGCACGTGCCAGGGCCGCATACGCTCAGAAAGAAGCAGTCATGAAACTAGAAAGGGCCCGCTTGGAAGAGGAGGAGCAGACAGCCACTGCCACCGCCGCTGTAGCCACTGCCACCGCTGCACGGAAAAAGGCAGAGGTGGACGTCAACCTAGAGGCCCTAAACCAAGAGAAGGAAGCTGCCGCCGCCATAGCCCAAGCTGAAGTCCTAGAAGCAGCTGCGAGACAGGACGGCGGGGGGCAACCGTACAGACGGATAGCCTCAGAGGATCCAGCCCAACGCACTGAAGACTACGTAAGGAGCCTCTTCAGTGTAAACACCAGCGCACGGATGGAGCGACTCTACAGACACCGAAGACTTGCTAGGTCCACGAGGAGAAGACGCTGCCCCGTCAATGGTACATGCTGCCTGGGATAGCCACAGCCGCAACAGTGATCCACACGCCAGCGCGCACACGGATGCACTACAACGGGCTCGCCATCCAGGTACACCCACACGGGAAAACACAGCCCCTCACACCGACCAGCAGTCATCACGCGTCCGCACCAAGGAAGAGCCGACCGCACAGACCCTCCCAGCAACTACCTCAGAACGGGACAAACACGCCGATGCCTCAGGCCTGACAGACATAGTCAAATACATGATCCGGCGTGACCTGGTGCAAGCAGGACTCACCAGCTTCGACTACCGCCCTGAGAACTACCGGACGTGGAAGTTCACGTTCAAAGACGCAATCAACAGCTTGGACTTCTCAGCAAGGGAAGAGCTCAACCTGCTATTCAAGTTCCTGGGGAACGAATCCAGGGAGCACGCGAAGAGACTTCGGGCGGCCAACGCGCACCAACCCCAAGTAGGTCTTGACCTAGTGTGGGAAAGGCTAGAAGAGTCCTACGATAGCCCCGAAGCAGTCGAGGATTCGCTCTTCAAAAGAATCGACAGCTTCCCCAAGATCACAACTAAAGACTACTCGAAGTTACGAGAGCTCTGGGACCTGCTGCAAGAACTGGAGTTCGCAAGGAAAGACCATTCCTTAATAGGTCTCAACGTCCTAGACTCAGCTCGTGGAGTGAGACCCATCCTGGAGAAGCTACCCTTCAACCTCCAAGAAAGGTGGATTTCACAAGGTTCCAAATACAAAAGGGAGAAGCAAGTCGTCTACCCCCCATTCTCATTCTTCTTGAGCTTCATCCGCGAAGCGGCAAGGACAAGCAACGATCCCAGTTTCATCTTAGGTGCGCAAACCACATACAGTGCAAGCAGCCTGAGGAACGAGAGACCAGTGACGAGATATGGTAACACCCAAACACCCATCTCGGTCCGCAGGACGGACGTGCCTCCCACGACCCAAACTACTCCCGATCAGTCGGTCACCGGAAGCAAGGAACCAAGGGACCCAAACAGGGAATGTCCCATACACAAGAAGCCACACCCACTCAACAAGTGCTTTGGGTTCAGGATGAAGTCCCTAGAGGAACGCAAGAGGTTACTTGGAGAATTCAGAATTTGCTTCAGGTGCTACGGTTCCACGACTCACCTAGCCAGGGACTGTAAAGAAGAGATCAAATGCACAGTGTGCAAAAGTGACAAGCACGTGACATCGTTACACCCAGAGGCGCTGACACTCCACCAACTCAACAACCCATCCTCCGTAGCGGAGCATGGCGGGGAGGAAGGAGAAGGAGAGTCAACATCCGTCACATCTCAGCGCACTGAAGTTTGCGGAAAAGAAGGTGACAAAATGTCCTGCTCTAAAATATGCCTTGTCGCAGTGCACCCCCAGGGACAACCTGAGAAGGCTATTCGGATGTACGCAATCCTCGACGACCAGAGCAACCGATCGCTGGTCAGGTCAGAGTTCTTCGACATGTTTAACATACAAGACGGTGCTTCTCCTTACACTCTCAGAACGTGCGCAGGGCGAATGGAGACCACAGGGAGAAGAGTGAATGGCTACACCATATGCTCAATAGACGGCAAGGTGAACATGCCCCTTCCCACACTCATCGAGTGCAGCCACATGGCCACAAACAGGGACGAGATTCCCACACCAGACATGGCACGCCATTACCCGCACCTCAAGGGAATAGCCAACTACATCCTGCCGGTAGAACAAGGCGCCAAGATCTTGCTGCTGCTCGGCAGGGACATCATGAGGGTACATAAAGTCCGTAAACAGCATAACGGACCCCACAACGCGCCATGCGCCCAAAGACTTGACCTAGGATGGGTGATAGTGGGCAACACGTGCACTGACAAAGAGCACGGACAAGACTATGTTGACGCCCCCCAGAATGGTGGTAACAGAATGTGGACACACATCTCTCTCTGAACCATGTCTTGGCTATCTCCAAGTGACAGAAGTGCCAAGTGAAGAGGAAAGACAAGGTCATACCCCTGAGATCAACAAAAACATCCTCACATCGGGGAGATGTGACAATGGCCTAGGATGCTTAGCGGTTCAGATAACCAAGGATGACTAGTCGACTCCACTGAAGGAAGAAAGTAACCTCCCAAAGGTGACCGACAAAGGGATCGTCCAAAAGACAATAAACAATCGGACAATCCTCTCGCGAGCAATGGCACGGCTAGGACGTACAGTCGTTCCTCTCCACAGAGTATCCAGCAATAAAGCAGCCAGCTGTCACGGCTGGCATAACCGCAAAAGATTGCGCCCTACAGGTGAAGCCACAGGATCAAAAGGACTGTTCGTTCACACACGTAAGAGGAGACAGTTGCAGAGACATTTCCCAAAAGGATTTACAAAGACAAAAGAGACTGTTCTTCGTCATGTCCAGGGAGAGAACAACCTCCTGAGGGCAGTCAACAGAGAGACACAAAAGCGTTTCACCAAATTACGTGGAAATGTTCTCGTGCAAGAGAAACGCACCGATGACCTACGGTGCACAGCGTTCCAGACAACAAGGGACAACGACAAGCAAACACCATCGAGGGAAGATAGAGGATTCCCGAGGTTAACAACCAAGGAGCTCTCCAAAGACGGACCAGGCAGTTGGGTGAACCCGCTACCATTCCGTTCACCAAGAAGGCGCTTCCCAAACAATGGAGAACATGCCATCTCTAGGTTCACTTCGCACCTCTGCGACCTACAAAGGGAACCAGAGACCAAGAACAACTTTGTGGCCTTCATCCAGAAAATATTCCTTACCGGCCACGCAAAGCCAGCACCTCTAATGAAGGAAGGTGAAGAATGCCGGAACCTCCAATCATCTGGGGCCTACCACCCTCAGGAACCCGATCAAATCCGGATAGTGTTCAGCCCCAGCGCTCAGCTCCAGGGAGTCTCCCTGAACGACGCCCTCTTTACTGGACTAGGCTCGATAACCAGTCTTCCAGGAGTGTTGTTCCGCTTCCGCAAGGAGCCAAAAGCCATCTCCTTCTGCCAAACACCAGGTGATAGAACCACAGGCTACCACGACTGGCATGCCTACAAGGGGATGCACTCTGTGGGTAAAACTACAGAGACAAAAAGACTGTTCTCTCACAAGGCTAAAAGGAAACAGTGCCAGAGACTTTTACACAAAGACATTATGGTGCAACCAGCAAACCTGGAGCTGTGCATCCACCCTGCATCCTTTGCCAAAGAACCTTGGCCAAGGGACCTTGATACCAGTGATACCGGCCGGTGTCACATCGCTATGTGGACATGGACTCTTGCATTGTTTGAGAATGTGATGTTATTTTTGCTATGTTGTATTGCATAGCAAATACCCCTGTCTGCCTTTTCTGTTTCAGCCCCCCTTTCCCTTGGCAGTTCTGCCTGCTAGCTGTACGTGGATTTACTTTCCTTGCAGTTTACTCCCAGTGCAGATGGAATGGATACATTAAGTAGCCTTTTTCCTTCCAAGCTGTCACGCCCCTGGTTGCTCTGGCAACATCTCCAGTCCTCCAGTGAATGGACTTTCCCATTTCTCCCGTCTTTTTGCTGACAGTAGTGCAGTCTCACTCAACCTTTAGTGTGACCCTTGCCCCTCACTTCCTTTCCACCATTACCTCTGGATGAGTGAGCACCTTGCACTCCTGTACTGGTAGGATTATCTTTTTTCACCTGCCGTTAACTACCAAGCACACACAGAGAGACATTATCCCAACACCTACATCTCTACACAAGTTCCTGTTTTTTTAACCTGCTTTCCACAAATAAAGAAAAGAAATAGACTTGTTGTGCTTGGAAAAGAGGGCCGAGTTGACACTATCTGGGCTAAATCATCTTACATATGACCCTGGCTTTCAGAATAGTGAAAAAAGATACCGTGTCCCTTACAGACACTTACAGGAGCTGCTACTCCAGACTTCATGATAAAACAGAGCAGTCTCTACAGAGAAAGAAGCACCAAGTAGCTCAAACTGCACACAGCCTGCAGCCTTAACAGACAAGCAGCAGCTTACACTGCACCGCAGCTTACACTGCACCGCAGCTTACACTGCACAAGCAGCCTTTCAAACAGGGCAGCAAGCTTTAACCAGCAAACAACCTTGCACACGAGGCAGCAGCTTTGAAGACAAACAGTGCTTCTTACACAAACCTAATTGCCTTTCTCTGTCTGAGTTCACCCTCTGCACAGCCCCATAGTGAGGAGCCACCATCTCACCTACCCCTGCGCACGTCCCCATGGCTAGCGCCATCAAGGGCCACGCTACCGGACACCCGCCAGGACACGGGTCAGAGCCACCGGACACCTGTGAGTACAGCTACCCCTACGCTGCACGACACCGCTCGGCATCATCTGAGACAGATGCCCATCGCTGACACAGGTAAAAGACCGCACGCCACATGCACTGGCTAAAGGCCTACACACACCTACAGCATGGCAGAACTCAGAGCCTCACCAGACATCACGCAGGAGAGTGATCACTCAGACACAGAGACCGCTGCGCAACTGCAACAGGCGCACGCAGACCCAAGGCCCAAACGGACAGTCACACTGACACAAAAGGCCCGCGAAAAATATGAGACTAACATTGAAGCGCACCGCGCTAAATTAGAGTTGGCCTGGGAAACAACCACACTTGGGATACGCAATGTCGCCGGCGCTGGCAATTCTGTACAACAGCTCGAGCAGGCAATAACTCAATTAAAGATAGATCACGCACGCTACCAAGAGCTGTCAGAGGCATACGTCACTTATTTGGCCTGGGCTAACACCGGCGAAAGCCTGCAAGAAAGGGGCCTACAGCATAACATTGACTTGACACGTGACAGACGCGTGCGAACCTCTATCACGGAAGCTGAGAGTAAGAGGAAAGACCTTTTGCTGGAAACCGCATCGCAGCGCTCAAGCACATCCAGGCATTCTTCAAGGTCAGCAAGATCAGCGCAATCTCACGCGTCAAGCGCAAGCGCAAACGCCACCAAGGCGCGAGCCACCGCAGAGGCTGCACGTGCCAGGGCCGCATACGCTCAGAAAGAAGCAGTCATGAAACTAGAAAGGGCCCGCTTGGAAGAGGAGGAGCAGACAGCCACTGCCACCGCCGCTGTAGCCACTGCCACCGCTGCACGGAAAAAGGCAGAGGTGGACGTCAACCTAGAGGCCCTAAACCAAGAGAAGGAAGCTGCCGCCGCCATAGCCCAAGCTGAAGTCCTAGAAGCAGCTGCGAGACAGGACGGCGGGGGGCAACCGTACAGACGGATAGCCTCAGAGGATCCAGCCCAACGCACTGAAGACTACGTAAGGAGCCTCTTCAGTGTAAACACCAGCGCACGGATGGAGCGACTCTACAGACACCGAAGACTTGCTAGGTCCACGAGGAGAAGACGCTGCCCCGTCAATGGTACATGCTGCCTGGGATAGCCACAGCCGCAACAGTGATCCACACGCCAGCGCGCACACGGATGCACTACAACGGGCTCGCCATCCAGGTACACCCACACGGGAAAACACAGCCCCTCACACCGACCAGCAGTCATCACGCGTCCGCACCAAGGAAGAGCCGACCGCACAGACCCTCCCAGCAACTACCTCAGAACGGGACAAACACGCCGATGCCTCAGGCCTGACAGACATAGTCAAATACATGATCCGGCGTGACCTGGTGCAAGCAGGACTCACCAGCTTCGACTACCGCCCTGAGAACTACCGGACGTGGAAGTTCACGTTCAAAGACGCAATCAACAGCTTGGACTTCTCAGCAAGGGAAGAGCTCAACCTGCTATTCAAGTTCCTGGGGAACGAATCCAGGGAGCACGCGAAGAGACTTCGGGCGGCCAACGCGCACCAACCCCAAGTAGGTCTTGACCTAGTGTGGGAAAGGCTAGAAGAGTCCTACGATAGCCCCGAAGCAGTCGAGGATTCGCTCTTCAAAAGAATCGACAGCTTCCCCAAGATCACAACTAAAGACTACTCGAAGTTACGAGAGCTCTGGGACCTGCTGCAAGAACTGGAGTTCGCAAGGAAAGACCATTCCTTAATAGGTCTCAACGTCCTAGACTCAGCTCGTGGAGTGAGACCCATCCTGGAGAAGCTACCCTTCAACCTCCAAGAAAGGTGGATTTCACAAGGTTCCAAATACAAAAGGGAGAAGCAAGTCGTCTACCCCCCATTCTCATTCTTCTTGAGCTTCATCCGCGAAGCGGCAAGGACAAGCAACGATCCCAGTTTCATCTTAGGTGCGCAAACCACATACAGTGCAAGCAGCCTGAGGAACGAGAGACCAGTGACGAGATATGGTAACACCCAAACACCCATCTCGGTCCGCAGGACGGACGTGCCTCCCACGACCCAAACTACTCCCGATCAGTCGGTCACCGGAAGCAAGGAACCAAGGGACCCAAACAGGGAATGTCCCATACACAAGAAGCCACACCCACTCAACAAGTGCTTTGGGTTCAGGATGAAGTCCCTAGAGGAACGCAAGAGGTTACTTGGAGAATTCAGAATTTGCTTCAGGTGCTACGGTTCCACGACTCACCTAGCCAGGGACTGTAAAGAAGAGATCAAATGCACAGTGTGCAAAAGTGACAAGCACGTGACATCGTTACACCCAGAGGCGCTGACACTCCACCAACTCAACAACCCATCCTCCGTAGCGGAGCATGGCGGGGAGGAAGGAGAAGGAGAGTCAACATCCGTCACATCTCAGCGCACTGAAGTTTGCGGAAAAGAAGGTGACAAAATGTCCTGCTCTAAAATATGCCTTGTCGCAGTGCACCCCCAGGGACAACCTGAGAAGGCTATTCGGATGTACGCAATCCTCGACGACCAGAGCAACCGATCGCTGGTCAGGTCAGAGTTCTTCGACATGTTTAACATACAAGACGGTGCTTCTCCTTACACTCTCAGAACGTGCGCAGGGCGAATGGAGACCACAGGGAGAAGAGTGAATGGCTACACCATATGCTCAATAGACGGCAAGGTGAACATGCCCCTTCCCACACTCATCGAGTGCAGCCACATGGCCACAAACAGGGACGAGATTCCCACACCAGACATGGCACGCCATTACCCGCACCTCAAGGGAATAGCCAACTACATCCTGCCGGTAGAACAAGGCGCCAAGATCTTGCTGCTGCTCGGCAGGGACATCATGAGGGTACATAAAGTCCGTAAACAGCATAACGGACCCCACAACGCGCCATGCGCCCAAAGACTTGACCTAGGATGGGTGATAGTGGGCAACACGTGCACTGACAAAGAGCACGGACAAGACTATGTTGACGCCCCCCAGAATGGTGGTAACAGAATGTGGACACACATCTCTCTCTGAACCATGTCTTGGCTATCTCCAAGTGACAGAAGTGCCAAGTGAAGAGGAAAGACAAGGTCATACCCCTGAGATCAACAAAAACATCCTCACATCGGGGAGATGTGACAATGGCCTAGGATGCTTAGCGGTTCAGATAACCAAGGATGACTAGTCGACTCCACTGAAGGAAGAAAGTAACCTCCCAAAGGTGACCGACAAAGGGATCGTCCAAAAGACAATAAACAATCGGACAATCCTCTCGCGAGCAATGGCACGGCTAGGACGTACAGTCGTTCCTCTCCACAGAGTATCCAGCAATAAAGCAGCCAGCTGTCACGGCTGGCATAACCGCAAAAGATTGCGCCCTACAGGTGAAGCCACAGGATCAAAAGGACTGTTCGTTCACACACGTAAGAGGAGACAGTTGCAGAGACATTTCCCAAAAGGATTTACAAAGACAAAAGAGACTGTTCTTCGTCATGTCCAGGGAGAGAACAACCTCCTGAGGGCAGTCAACAGAGAGACACAAAAGCGTTTCACCAAATTACGTGGAAATGTTCTCGTGCAAGAGAAACGCACCGATGACCTACGGTGCACAGCGTTCCAGACAACAAGGGACAACGACAAGCAAACACCATCGAGGGAAGATAGAGGATTCCCGAGGTTAACAACCAAGGAGCTCTCCAAAGACGGACCAGGCAGTTGGGTGAACCCGCTACCATTCCGTTCACCAAGAAGGCGCTTCCCAAACAATGGAGAACATGCCATCTCTAGGTTCACTTCGCACCTCTGCGACCTACAAAGGGAACCAGAGACCAAGAACAACTTTGTGGCCTTCATCCAGAAAATATTCCTTACCGGCCACGCAAAGCCAGCACCTCTAATGAAGGAAGGTGAAGAATGCCGGAACCTCCAATCATCTGGGGCCTACCACCCTCAGGAACCCGATCAAATCCGGATAGTGTTCAGCCCCAGCGCTCAGCTCCAGGGAGTCTCCCTGAACGACGCCCTCTTTACTGGACTAGGCTCGATAACCAGTCTTCCAGGAGTGTTGTTCCGCTTCCGCAAGGAGCCAAAAGCCATCTCCTTCTGCCAAACACCAGGTGATAGAACCACAGGCTACCACGACTGGCATGCCTACAAGGGGATGCACTCTGTGGGTAAAACTACAGAGACAAAAAGACTGTTCTCTCACAAGGCTAAAAGGAAACAGTGCCAGAGACTTTTACACAAAGACATTATGGTGCAACCAGCAAACCTGGAGCTGTGCATCCACCCTGCATCCTTTGCCAAAGAACCTTGGCCAAGGGACCTTGATACCAGTGATACCGGCCGGTGTCACATCGCTATGTGGACATGGACTCTTGCATTGTTTGAGAATGTGATGTTATTTTTGCTATGTTGTATTGCATAGCAAATACCCCTGTCTGCCTTTTCTGTTTCAGCCCCCCTTTCCCTTGGCAGTTCTGCCTGCTAGCTGTACGTGGATTTACTTTCCTTGCAGTTTACTCCCAGTGCAGATGGAATGGATACATTAAGTAGCCTTTTTCCTTCCAAGCTGTCACGCCCCTGGTTGCTCTGGCAACATCTCCAGTCCTCCAGTGAATGGACTTTCCCATTTCTCCCGTCTTTTTGCTGACAGTAGTGCAGTCTCACTCAACCTTTAGTGTGACCCTTGCCCCTCACTTCCTTTCCACCATTACCTCTGGATGAGTGAGCACCTTGCACTCCTGTACTGGTAGGATTATCTTTTTTCACCTGCCGTTAACTACCAAGCACACACAGAGAGACATTATCCCAACACCTACATCTCTACACAAGTTCCTGTTTTTTTAACCTGCTTTCCACAAATAAAGAAAAGAAATAGACTTGTTGTGCTTGGAAAAGAGGGCCGAGTTGACACTATCTGGGCTAAATCATCTTACATATGACCCTGGCTTTCAGAATAGTGAAAAAAGATACCGTGTCCCTTACAGACACTTACAGGAGCTGCTACTCCAGACTTCATGATAAAACAGAGCAGTCTCTACAGAGAAAGAAGCACCAAGTAGCTCAAACTGCACACAGCCTGCAGCCTTAACAGACAAGCAGCAGCTTACACTGCACCGCAGCTTACACTGCACCGCAGCTTACACTGCACAAGCAGCCTTTCAAACAGGGCAGCAAGCTTTAACCAGCAAACAACCTTGCACACGAGGCAGCAGCTTTGAAGACAAACAGTGCTTCTTACACAAACCTAATTGCCTTTCTCTGTCTGAGTTCACCCTCTGCACAGCCCCATAGTGAGGAGCCACCATCTCACCTACCCCTGCGCACGTCCCCATGGCTAGCGCCATCAAGGGCCACGCTACCGGACACCCGCCAGGACACGGGTCAGAGCCACCGGACACCTGTGAGTACAGCTACCCCTACGCTGCACGACACCGCTCGGCATCATCTGAGACAGATGCCCATCGCTGACACAGGTAAAAGACCGCACGCCACATGCACTGGCTAAAGGCCTACACACACCTACAGCATGGCAGAACTCAGAGCCTCACCAGACATCACGCAGGAGAGTGATCACTCAGACACAGAGACCGCTGCGCAACTGCAACAGGCGCACGCAGACCCAAGGCCCAAACGGACAGTCACACTGACACAAAAGGCCCGCGAAAAATATGAGACTAACATTGAAGCGCACCGCGCTAAATTAGAGTTGGCCTGGGAAACAACCACACTTGGGATACGCAATGTCGCCGGCGCTGGCAATTCTGTACAACAGCTCGAGCAGGCAATAACTCAATTAAAGATAGATCACGCACGCTACCAAGAGCTGTCAGAGGCATACGTCACTTATTTGGCCTGGGCTAACACCGGCGAAAGCCTGCAAGAAAGGGGCCTACAGCATAACATTGACTTGACACGTGACAGACGCGTGCGAACCTCTATCACGGAAGCTGAGAGTAAGAGGAAAGACCTTTTGCTGGAAACCGCATCGCAGCGCTCAAGCACATCCAGGCATTCTTCAAGGTCAGCAAGATCAGCGCAATCTCACGCGTCAAGCGCAAGCGCAAACGCCACCAAGGCGCGAGCCACCGCAGAGGCTGCACGTGCCAGGGCCGCATACGCTCAGAAAGAAGCAGTCATGAAACTAGAAAGGGCCCGCTTGGAAGAGGAGGAGCAGACAGCCACTGCCACCGCCGCTGTAGCCACTGCCACCGCTGCACGGAAAAAGGCAGAGGTGGACGTCAACCTAGAGGCCCTAAACCAAGAGAAGGAAGCTGCCGCCGCCATAGCCCAAGCTGAAGTCCTAGAAGCAGCTGCGAGACAGGACGGCGGGGGGCAACCGTACAGACGGATAGCCTCAGAGGATCCAGCCCAACGCACTGAAGACTACGTAAGGAGCCTCTTCAGTGTAAACACCAGCGCACGGATGGAGCGACTCTACAGACACCGAAGACTTGCTAGGTCCACGAGGAGAAGACGCTGCCCCGTCAATGGTACATGCTGCCTGGGATAGCCACAGCCGCAACAGTGATCCACACGCCAGCGCGCACACGGATGCACTACAACGGGCTCGCCATCCAGGTACACCCACACGGGAAAACACAGCCCCTCACACCGACCAGCAGTCATCACGCGTCCGCACCAAGGAAGAGCCGACCGCACAGACCCTCCCAGCAACTACCTCAGAACGGGACAAACACGCCGATGCCTCAGGCCTGACAGACATAGTCAAATACATGATCCGGCGTGACCTGGTGCAAGCAGGACTCACCAGCTTCGACTACCGCCCTGAGAACTACCGGACGTGGAAGTTCACGTTCAAAGACGCAATCAACAGCTTGGACTTCTCAGCAAGGGAAGAGCTCAACCTGCTATTCAAGTTCCTGGGGAACGAATCCAGGGAGCACGCGAAGAGACTTCGGGCGGCCAACGCGCACCAACCCCAAGTAGGTCTTGACCTAGTGTGGGAAAGGCTAGAAGAGTCCTACGATAGCCCCGAAGCAGTCGAGGATTCGCTCTTCAAAAGAATCGACAGCTTCCCCAAGATCACAACTAAAGACTACTCGAAGTTACGAGAGCTCTGGGACCTGCTGCAAGAACTGGAGTTCGCAAGGAAAGACCATTCCTTAATAGGTCTCAACGTCCTAGACTCAGCTCGTGGAGTGAGACCCATCCTGGAGAAGCTACCCTTCAACCTCCAAGAAAGGTGGATTTCACAAGGTTCCAAATACAAAAGGGAGAAGCAAGTCGTCTACCCCCCATTCTCATTCTTCTTGAGCTTCATCCGCGAAGCGGCAAGGACAAGCAACGATCCCAGTTTCATCTTAGGTGCGCAAACCACATACAGTGCAAGCAGCCTGAGGAACGAGAGACCAGTGACGAGATATGGTAACACCCAAACACCCATCTCGGTCCGCAGGACGGACGTGCCTCCCACGACCCAAACTACTCCCGATCAGTCGGTCACCGGAAGCAAGGAACCAAGGGACCCAAACAGGGAATGTCCCATACACAAGAAGCCACACCCACTCAACAAGTGCTTTGGGTTCAGGATGAAGTCCCTAGAGGAACGCAAGAGGTTACTTGGAGAATTCAGAATTTGCTTCAGGTGCTACGGTTCCACGACTCACCTAGCCAGGGACTGTAAAGAAGAGATCAAATGCACAGTGTGCAAAAGTGACAAGCACGTGACATCGTTACACCCAGAGGCGCTGACACTCCACCAACTCAACAACCCATCCTCCGTAGCGGAGCATGGCGGGGAGGAAGGAGAAGGAGAGTCAACATCCGTCACATCTCAGCGCACTGAAGTTTGCGGAAAAGAAGGTGACAAAATGTCCTGCTCTAAAATATGCCTTGTCGCAGTGCACCCCCAGGGACAACCTGAGAAGGCTATTCGGATGTACGCAATCCTCGACGACCAGAGCAACCGATCGCTGGTCAGGTCAGAGTTCTTCGACATGTTTAACATACAAGACGGTGCTTCTCCTTACACTCTCAGAACGTGCGCAGGGCGAATGGAGACCACAGGGAGAAGAGTGAATGGCTACACCATATGCTCAATAGACGGCAAGGTGAACATGCCCCTTCCCACACTCATCGAGTGCAGCCACATGGCCACAAACAGGGACGAGATTCCCACACCAGACATGGCACGCCATTACCCGCACCTCAAGGGAATAGCCAACTACATCCTGCCGGTAGAACAAGGCGCCAAGATCTTGCTGCTGCTCGGCAGGGACATCATGAGGGTACATAAAGTCCGTAAACAGCATAACGGACCCCACAACGCGCCATGCGCCCAAAGACTTGACCTAGGATGGGTGATAGTGGGCAACACGTGCACTGACAAAGAGCACGGACAAGACTATGTTGACGCCCCCCAGAATGGTGGTAACAGAATGTGGACACACATCTCTCTCTGAACCATGTCTTGGCTATCTCCAAGTGACAGAAGTGCCAAGTGAAGAGGAAAGACAAGGTCATACCCCTGAGATCAACAAAAACATCCTCACATCGGGGAGATGTGACAATGGCCTAGGATGCTTAGCGGTTCAGATAACCAAGGATGACTAGTCGACTCCACTGAAGGAAGAAAGTAACCTCCCAAAGGTGACCGACAAAGGGATCGTCCAAAAGACAATAAACAATCGGACAATCCTCTCGCGAGCAATGGCACGGCTAGGACGTACAGTCGTTCCTCTCCACAGAGTATCCAGCAATAAAGCAGCCAGCTGTCACGGCTGGCATAACCGCAAAAGATTGCGCCCTACAGGTGAAGCCACAGGATCAAAAGGACTGTTCGTTCACACACGTAAGAGGAGACAGTTGCAGAGACATTTCCCAAAAGGATTTACAAAGACAAAAGAGACTGTTCTTCGTCATGTCCAGGGAGAGAACAACCTCCTGAGGGCAGTCAACAGAGAGACACAAAAGCGTTTCACCAAATTACGTGGAAATGTTCTCGTGCAAGAGAAACGCACCGATGACCTACGGTGCACAGCGTTCCAGACAACAAGGGACAACGACAAGCAAACACCATCGAGGGAAGATAGAGGATTCCCGAGGTTAACAACCAAGGAGCTCTCCAAAGACGGACCAGGCAGTTGGGTGAACCCGCTACCATTCCGTTCACCAAGAAGGCGCTTCCCAAACAATGGAGAACATGCCATCTCTAGGTTCACTTCGCACCTCTGCGACCTACAAAGGGAACCAGAGACCAAGAACAACTTTGTGGCCTTCATCCAGAAAATATTCCTTACCGGCCACGCAAAGCCAGCACCTCTAATGAAGGAAGGTGAAGAATGCCGGAACCTCCAATCATCTGGGGCCTACCACCCTCAGGAACCCGATCAAATCCGGATAGTGTTCAGCCCCAGCGCTCAGCTCCAGGGAGTCTCCCTGAACGACGCCCTCTTTACTGGACTAGGCTCGATAACCAGTCTTCCAGGAGTGTTGTTCCGCTTCCGCAAGGAGCCAAAAGCCATCTCCTTCTGCCAAACACCAGGTGATAGAACCACAGGCTACCACGACTGGCATGCCTACAAGGGGATGCACTCTGTGGGTAAAACTACAGAGACAAAAAGACTGTTCTCTCACAAGGCTAAAAGGAAACAGTGCCAGAGACTTTTACACAAAGACATTATGGTGCAACCAGCAAACCTGGAGCTGTGCATCCACCCTGCATCCTTTGCCAAAGAACCTTGGCCAAGGGACCTTGATACCAGTGATACCGGCCGGTGTCACATCGCTATGTGGACATGGACTCTTGCATTGTTTGAGAATGTGATGTTATTTTTGCTATGTTGTATTGCATAGCAAATACCCCTGTCTGCCTTTTCTGTTTCAGCCCCCCTTTCCCTTGGCAGTTCTGCCTGCTAGCTGTACGTGGATTTACTTTCCTTGCAGTTTACTCCCAGTGCAGATGGAATGGATACATTAAGTAGCCTTTTTCCTTCCAAGCTGTCACGCCCCTGGTTGCTCTGGCAACATCTCCAGTCCTCCAGTGAATGGACTTTCCCATTTCTCCCGTCTTTTTGCTGACAGTAGTGCAGTCTCACTCAACCTTTAGTGTGACCCTTGCCCCTCACTTCCTTTCCACCATTACCTCTGGATGAGTGAGCACCTTGCACTCCTGTACTGGTAGGATTATCTTTTTTCACCTGCCGTTAACTACCAAGCACACACAGAGAGACATTATCCCAACACCTACATCTCTACACAAGTTCCTGTTTTTTTAACCTGCTTTCCACAAATAAAGAAAAGAAATAGACTTGTTGTGCTTGGAAAAGAGGGCCGAGTTGACACTATCTGGGCTAAATCATCTTACATATGACCCTGGCTTTCAGAATAGTGAAAAAAGATACCGTGTCCCTTACAGACACTTACAGGAGCTGCTACTCCAGACTTCATGATAAAACAGAGCAGTCTCTACAGAGAAAGAAGCACCAAGTAGCTCAAACTGCACACAGCCTGCAGCCTTAACAGACAAGCAGCAGCTTACACTGCACCGCAGCTTACACTGCACCGCAGCTTACACTGCACAAGCAGCCTTTCAAACAGGGCAGCAAGCTTTAACCAGCAAACAACCTTGCACACGAGGCAGCAGCTTTGAAGACAAACAGTGCTTCTTACACAAACCTAATTGCCTTTCTCTGTCTGAGTTCACCCTCTGCACAGCCCCATAGTGAGGAGCCACCATCTCACCTACCCCTGCGCACGTCCCCATGGCTAGCGCCATCAAGGGCCACGCTACCGGACACCCGCCAGGACACGGGTCAGAGCCACCGGACACCTGTGAGTACAGCTACCCCTACGCTGCACGACACCGCTCGGCATCATCTGAGACAGATGCCCATCGCTGACACAGGTAAAAGACCGCACGCCACATGCACTGGCTAAAGGCCTACACACACCTACAGCATGGCAGAACTCAGAGCCTCACCAGACATCACGCAGGAGAGTGATCACTCAGACACAGAGACCGCTGCGCAACTGCAACAGGCGCACGCAGACCCAAGGCCCAAACGGACAGTCACACTGACACAAAAGGCCCGCGAAAAATATGAGACTAACATTGAAGCGCACCGCGCTAAATTAGAGTTGGCCTGGGAAACAACCACACTTGGGATACGCAATGTCGCCGGCGCTGGCAATTCTGTACAACAGCTCGAGCAGGCAATAACTCAATTAAAGATAGATCACGCACGCTACCAAGAGCTGTCAGAGGCATACGTCACTTATTTGGCCTGGGCTAACACCGGCGAAAGCCTGCAAGAAAGGGGCCTACAGCATAACATTGACTTGACACGTGACAGACGCGTGCGAACCTCTATCACGGAAGCTGAGAGTAAGAGGAAAGACCTTTTGCTGGAAACCGCATCGCAGCGCTCAAGCACATCCAGGCATTCTTCAAGGTCAGCAAGATCAGCGCAATCTCACGCGTCAAGCGCAAGCGCAAACGCCACCAAGGCGCGAGCCACCGCAGAGGCTGCACGTGCCAGGGCCGCATACGCTCAGAAAGAAGCAGTCATGAAACTAGAAAGGGCCCGCTTGGAAGAGGAGGAGCAGACAGCCACTGCCACCGCCGCTGTAGCCACTGCCACCGCTGCACGGAAAAAGGCAGAGGTGGACGTCAACCTAGAGGCCCTAAACCAAGAGAAGGAAGCTGCCGCCGCCATAGCCCAAGCTGAAGTCCTAGAAGCAGCTGCGAGACAGGACGGCGGGGGGCAACCGTACAGACGGATAGCCTCAGAGGATCCAGCCCAACGCACTGAAGACTACGTAAGGAGCCTCTTCAGTGTAAACACCAGCGCACGGATGGAGCGACTCTACAGACACCGAAGACTTGCTAGGTCCACGAGGAGAAGACGCTGCCCCGTCAATGGTACATGCTGCCTGGGATAGCCACAGCCGCAACAGTGATCCACACGCCAGCGCGCACACGGATGCACTACAACGGGCTCGCCATCCAGGTACACCCACACGGGAAAACACAGCCCCTCACACCGACCAGCAGTCATCACGCGTCCGCACCAAGGAAGAGCCGACCGCACAGACCCTCCCAGCAACTACCTCAGAACGGGACAAACACGCCGATGCCTCAGGCCTGACAGACATAGTCAAATACATGATCCGGCGTGACCTGGTGCAAGCAGGACTCACCAGCTTCGACTACCGCCCTGAGAACTACCGGACGTGGAAGTTCACGTTCAAAGACGCAATCAACAGCTTGGACTTCTCAGCAAGGGAAGAGCTCAACCTGCTATTCAAGTTCCTGGGGAACGAATCCAGGGAGCACGCGAAGAGACTTCGGGCGGCCAACGCGCACCAACCCCAAGTAGGTCTTGACCTAGTGTGGGAAAGGCTAGAAGAGTCCTACGATAGCCCCGAAGCAGTCGAGGATTCGCTCTTCAAAAGAATCGACAGCTTCCCCAAGATCACAACTAAAGACTACTCGAAGTTACGAGAGCTCTGGGACCTGCTGCAAGAACTGGAGTTCGCAAGGAAAGACCATTCCTTAATAGGTCTCAACGTCCTAGACTCAGCTCGTGGAGTGAGACCCATCCTGGAGAAGCTACCCTTCAACCTCCAAGAAAGGTGGATTTCACAAGGTTCCAAATACAAAAGGGAGAAGCAAGTCGTCTACCCCCCATTCTCATTCTTCTTGAGCTTCATCCGCGAAGCGGCAAGGACAAGCAACGATCCCAGTTTCATCTTAGGTGCGCAAACCACATACAGTGCAAGCAGCCTGAGGAACGAGAGACCAGTGACGAGATATGGTAACACCCAAACACCCATCTCGGTCCGCAGGACGGACGTGCCTCCCACGACCCAAACTACTCCCGATCAGTCGGTCACCGGAAGCAAGGAACCAAGGGACCCAAACAGGGAATGTCCCATACACAAGAAGCCACACCCACTCAACAAGTGCTTTGGGTTCAGGATGAAGTCCCTAGAGGAACGCAAGAGGTTACTTGGAGAATTCAGAATTTGCTTCAGGTGCTACGGTTCCACGACTCACCTAGCCAGGGACTGTAAAGAAGAGATCAAATGCACAGTGTGCAAAAGTGACAAGCACGTGACATCGTTACACCCAGAG